>NC_053447.1:70981978-71117024 GCF_007990345.1 Gossypium hirsutum | reverse complement strand
TTTATTTTTTTTTATTACTGATATCTAAACTAAATGAAAAATAAGAGTAAAAAATGCGAATCTAGGAAGAAAAAAAAACAGATTAATAAAGACCAAATCACCTTCAATTCTTTGTTTCCTTTTATTCTGGAATTGATTCGTTCCGGCCAATAGATAAAGGGCCAACCCTTTTTACAGTGAATAACTTGGCTTTTATAGCCAACATTACATGCTTTTTCTTTTCATTTTGTGGTTGCTGCTTTCTTTACCCGTTTGCAGGTGGGCAGTTGGGCAAATGGCAGAAGCAGGTGAACGGCGGAGCAGGTGAGGAGGCCAGGGGCAAGGACGTGCGGCGCTAGGCTAGGGTTAGGGGTTAGGTCTGTTTTGGTCTTGGTTTGGGCTGGTTCAGTTGGGTTGGGCTTTACAGCTGCCCTCTTTGCTCGTTGTCGTGTACGATAACAGAGCAAAGACTAAGAAGCCCAATTTTGCCGTCTCGTCGAGTCTCGACTTTGTGCTTTTCTTCAGGTAGCTTCATTTCATCCATTTGTCTTGTTGCGTCGATCCTCTCCTCTGCAATTTCAGAAGATATGACTTGTGCTTCAATCCATTCTGTTGTAACTTCAGGGGGTAAGGTCCATCATTTGACCCGCTACACTGCAACTTCAGGAGATCGGACTCATATCTTCAACTTGCCCCACTACAACTTCAGGGGATAAGTTTCGTGACTCCAACCTGCTTTACTGCACTTCAGAGAGACAAGGTTTGTGACTTCGCTTCCATCTATTCCACTACAACTTTAGGGGAATAAGATTAGACATGATAAGGATCACTATCTTCTGTCCGCTCCGCCACAACCTTAGGAGACACGCCTTGTTGTTTTTAGTCTGTTCCACTGCATCTTCAGGGAAATAAGACTTGATGCGATCTACTCTGCTGTAACCTCAGAGAGATAAGATCCTTTAATCCGCTCCACTGTAACTTCGGGGGAATAGGATAGTGTCTTCGATCTGCTCCGCTGTAATCTCAGGGAGATAAGATCTCTTATTTTAATCCGCTCCACTGTAACTTCAGGGAGATAGGATAGTGTCTTCGATCTACTCCGCTGTAATCTCAGGGAGATAAGATCTCTGGCTTCAATCTGCTCCACTGTAACCTCAGGGAGATAAGATCTGAAATTCTTTGGTCTGTTCCACTGTAATCTCAGGGAGATAAGACCTGATGTGATCTTCTCTACTGTAACTTCAGAGAGATAAGATCCTTTAATCCGCTCCATTGTAATCTCAAGGAAATAGGATTACTATCCTTGATCTGCTCCGCTGTAATCTCAGGGAGATAAGATCTGAAATTCTTTGATCTGTTCCACTGTAATCTCAGGGAGATAAGACCTGTATAATAACCTAATTATGCCTAATGATTAGGATGACATGATCAAAATGAAACAAATGCTCCTAACTAGACATATGTGATGGTGTTTGCATGAATGCAGAATTTTTATTTTTCCGAGAATGATCTCGCGTAGGTTATCACTACTCGAAGTTTATCAAGGTTTTGTGACTGATGAGCTACAATGCCTTCTCGCTTGACTGATTTTTCTGAAGAAACATTTAGCCAGACTGTCCCCATTGTAAACCTCAAAGTTATATCCACTAGGACGCCAAGATTTGTGCCATCATTCTCTCACAGCAATCTAAGGGTGGAAATGTGTGGCTTTTCCTCTGTCCTCTTTTATCACAATTCGGGGATATAGGATCTGAACCGTTCTGGTTTCCTACACCATTCTCAAGGTGTCGTGCCAAAGTCTTATGAGCAAGTGAAGGCTCTCTTCTCCGAGGTAACCTTTTCCTATTGCCTGATGATCATTGCTTGCTTGTTCGTTTAAGCTTTGTAATTAACATGACAGCTTGTCATTTTGTTCAATCAATGTTTTAGACAACAAAATCTGAAAGGATAGTCTTTAGCTTAGACTCTTCCATCTTAGATATTTCACCTTTTAAACTTGGTATTTTTTAAACAATAGTCATGTTTCAGGTCCCCATATTATTTAGAAATTTTCCAGAGTAATGTGCAAAACCTCTTTCCTGAAAGTTTTATTAGTTCGTTAATCATTATTCCTATGCAACATGTTTGCAAAAAGACCATAACAATGGATAAGAATAAAGCTAGTTCTGATCATAACTCGAATAAAACATCGAAGATGGCGAAAGAAAGGTAACAAAGAAGTAGATTGAGAATGTGCGTTTTCACAAAAGGAAAGGAAGAAAGAAAGAAAATAAAAGAAATGTATTTTCAAGAATACACATAAGAACTAGGTGCCCCAGTTATCGCCGCTTGAGTTTCTCTGTACCAACTTTCCGAAGACCCTTCTAAGTTTGACATGTGTTCAGGAGATCTGCAATACTCTGTCAATGTTCCAAGATGTTGCATATCCTTTCCTATTGGTAAAGCAAGATCTTCATACGCCCCTGATCAAAATTTGATCTGCTCAAGTCCTGATGCTCCAATCCTGCCCAATACTTGAGTCGCCCTTTTCGGGTTTTCGACTCAAGCCCTCTTTGGTCTCAAAGTGCCCTTTACGGGTTTTCACCTTAGCCTCTCCAAAGTTTTTTTTTCTTTTTTTTTTAGGAAGCAAAGCGCCCTTTACGGGTTTTCACTTTGGTTCCCCTTTCTTTCATGTGAAGTATTTCTTGACGGAGTCTGCGTTTACCGGATTTGGTAAACTTTTGCCATCCATCTCACATAGGATCAAAGCTCCACCAGAAAAGGCTTTCTTTACAACATAAGGGCCTTCCCAATTTGGCATCCATTTTCCTCTAAAATCTTTTTGCATAGGAAGAATCTTTTTTAGTACCAAGTCCCCTTCACGAAATTCTCGGGGGCGAACCTTTTTATTATAGGCTCGCATCATTCGTTTCTGGTACATTTGCCCATGGTGAATAGCTCTTAGCCTCTTTTCTTCTATTAGTTCAACTGATCGTACCGAGATTGGATCCAATCGGCTTCATCCAACTGTAGCTCAGATAACACCCGTAGAGAAGGGATTTCAACTTCAATGGGTAATACTGCCTCCATTCCATAAACCAGAGAAAAAGGCGTTGCCCCAGTAGAAGTTCTAACAGATGTTCGATAGGCAATGAGAGCAAATGATAATTTCTCATGCCAATCCTTGTAGGTTTCAGTCATTTTCCCCACAATCCTTTTAATGTTTTTATTGGCCGCCTCCACTGCACCATTCATTTTGGGACGATACGGCGATGAGTTATGATGCTTAATTTTAAATTTGCTACAAACTTCAGCTATTGTGCTATTATTCAAGTTCATCGCATTGTCGGATATGATCCTCTCAGGCATTCCATATCGACAAATGATCTCCTTCTTCAAGAATTTGCTGACTACTGCTTTTGTGACATTTGCATATGAAGCAGCCTCCACCCACTTGGTAAAGTAATCAATTACTACGAAGATGAAGCGGTGCCCATTAGAAGCCTTTGGTGATATTGGCCCAATAACATCCATACCCCACATGGAAAACGGCCAAGGAGAGGTCATGACGTGAAGAGGTGAAGGAGGCGCGTGTATTTTGTCTCCGTAAATTTGGCATTTGTGGCACTTCCTGGCATGATCAATACAATCTCCTTCCATGGTGGGCCAATAGTACCCAAATCTCATGATCTGTCTGGCCATCGTGAAACCACTGGCGTGCGTCCCACAAATACCCTCATAGACTTCTTCCAAAATTTTCTTGGCTTCTACAGCATCTACACATCTTAACAGTACTTGATCCTTCCTTCTTTTATATAACACTTCTCCATCTAAGACATATTCAATGGCTATCTTTCTCAGAGTTCTTTTGTCATTCTCTGTCGCTTGATCAGGGTATTCCCGATTCTTCACATATTGTAAGATACTCCGATACCAAGGACAATCATCTTTTCCCTCCTCCTCAATATTGCAACAATTAGCCGGGGTCTCAGAGATACTCATCTGAACAGGCCTCATTGCCTCAAGTCTATTCACCTGAATCATCGAAGCTAGAGTAGCTAATGCATCAGCCATTTGGTTTTCCTCCCGTGGGAGGTAATAGAAGGTGATATCGTCAAACTCCTCAGCCAATTCAAGAACTAGTTTTCTATAACCGATTAGCTTAGGATCTCTAGTCTCCCACTCCCCTTTGAGTTGGTATATCACCAACGCTGAATCCCCGTATACTCTCAGTACTTTGATGTTCCGTTCAATGGTTGCACGAATGCCCATAATACATGCTTCATATTCTGCCATGTTATTTGTACAATCGAAGTCCAACTTGCTAGCAACAGGATAATGATCTCCACTTGGGGATACCAAGACTGCCCCAATTCCATTACCCGTAGCATTTGAGGCTCCATCAAAATTTAACTTCCATACGTGATCCATTTGAGGATTTTCTTCAGTATTCGCCACATACATCAAATCCTCGTTTGGAAAATCAAAATTCAAAGACTCATAGTCCTTCAAGGCTCTACTAGCTAGGAAATCGGCTATTGCACTTCCCTTTATGGCCTTCTGACTGACATATACTATATCAAATTCTGAGAGCAAGATCTGCCATCTAGCCATTCTCCCGTTCAAAGCAGTCGATTCCATCATATATTTTAAAGGATCTAACTTTGAAATCAACCAAGTCGTGTGATACAACATATACTGCCTCAGTCTTCGGGTTGCCCAGATTAGAGCACAACACAACTTCTCAATTGATGAGTACCTCATTTCGCAATCGGTAAATTTCTTACTGAGATAGTATATTGCCCTTTCTTTCTTTCCCGTCTCATCATGTTGGCCCAATACGCACCCCATGGAATTCTCCAACACTGTCAGATACAATATCAATGGCCTATCTAGACTTGGAGGTGATAAGACTGGAGTATTAGCCAAGTACTGCTTTATCCTATCGAAAGCCCTCTGACACTCTTCATCCCATTCACCCGGATTATGTTTCTTTAAGAGCCGGAATACTGGATCACATTTCTCTGTCAGTTGTGAGATGAACCGAGCAATGTAATTCAGCCTCCCCAGGAAACCTCGAACCTCCTTCTGAGTGCGCGGGGGAGGTAAATCTCGTATTGCCTTTACTTTGTCTGGGTCAACCTCGATCCCCTTTTTGCTAACTATGAAGCCTAACAACTTCCCTGATCTAGCTCCAAACGTGCATTTGGCCGGGTTAAGCTTAAGCTGAAATTTCTTTAATCTCAAAAATAACCTTTTCAAGACCTGAACATGCTCTTCTTCCGTTCTAGACTTCGCGATCATATCGTCAACATAGACTTCGATCTCCTTGTGCATCATGTCGTGAAACAAAGTCACCATAGCTCTTTGATACGTTGCTCCCGCATTCTTCAATCCGAAGGGCATTACATTGTAACAGAATGTTCCCCATAAGGTAATGAATGTGGTTTTTCTCATGTCTCCGGGATGCATCTTTATTTGATTGTATCCAGAGAAACCGTCCATGAAAGAAAACAATGAATAGCCCGCCGTGTTATCTACCAAAGTATCAATGTGAGGCAGTGGAAAGTTGTCCTTTGGACTAGCCTTGTTCAAGTCCCTATAATTCACACACATTCGTACCTTTCCATCTTTTTTGGGAACAGGGACGATGTTGGCTACCCAATCCGAATACTTGACCTCTTGTAAGAATCCAGCGTCGAATTGTCTTTTGACTTCTTCTCTTATTTTCAACACAATGTCAGGTCTCATTCTCCTGAGCTTCTGCTGAACGGGTTTACAATCCTCTTTTATGGGCAGACGATGCACCACAATGTTAGTACTTAGCCCAGGCATATCCTGGTACGACCACGCGAAAACATCCTTGAACTCTCGGAGCAAATTAATGAGGTCTTGTCTTGTCTTTGCGGTGATTTCAGTTCCAATTTTCACCTCCTTTCCATCCTCTAGGCTCACTATTTCTAACAATTCCCTATGAGGTAAGATATGCTTATCCTCTTGTTCCATCATTCTTAACAAGTCCGGAGATGCATCATAATCTTCGTCATTTTCAAAGTCGTGGGATCCCTCTGAACACACTTCCTGCTCAAAAATAGGCTCCGTGTTTGAGGCAGCGTCACTCATGTCATTGATATCTGAAGACCTATGAAGGCATATCAAAGAATATACCAAGAATATAAATTTATGAATATGTTTGTGCAAAAGAATTACAAATGAAAGAATTATTTGTAAGACAATCAACCAAATGAAAAATATAAAAAGAAGAAAAAAACTGATCAAGATGAACGTTGACATGTATTTCATTAAAATAATGATATTTAGGCCCCATGCCTATTTCACAAAAAATTTCATATTGTTTCTAGGCCAACAAACAACAGGAATGTTTTGAGCATTACTCTGAATAAGCCCTAAAGACTACAGGGATTTCTTCAGCAGTCCAATTGTTTAGCTCGCTTCCAGGCTCATAAGGGCAGATCTCCAACAAAGCCCTCCTTTCCGTTGCTTCTATGGCGTTGGTATAAACATTTTCCAACATTCCTCCCATGCCGCTACCGGACACTCCACATTCAGAATGGATAGATCCTCCCGACACAAAAGATGCAGATATGTGGGGAAGGTTAAAGGCTCACACTTAGCTTCATGTCCATTCAAACGCGCCCTTCTTCTCTCCTGTCTCTTCTCTACTTCTTTCTTCTTCTGCTTCATGTCTGGCTTGTACCCTAAACCAAATCTATCAAACTTTTCCTTCGGTATTGGTGCCTCAATCCTTCCCTGAAGATATTTTCCCAATCCTTTCCCGGGTAAGGCTCCTCTTCCTACCATCAATCGCAATCACATCTCAGTGGTCCTGGATATTTTCGGTACTGGAATTCTATTTCCCTCCGCAATAAACATCGCGTTCACAAATTCTAACGACCGAAAAGAACATTCTAGTGCCTCATCGTTGATGTCCACATAAGGTGCATCGCTAGTCATCATTGTGATAATATCCTCCTCTGCATCTATTGTTACCAACCGATCCTCCGATACCAACTTCACCTTCTGATGTAATGATGAAGGTACTGCCCCTGCTGAGTGTATCCACGGTCTCCCCAATAGACAGTTGTAGGAGGGTTTAATATCCATTACCAAGAAATCCACCTCATAAGTGACTGGGCCAATCCTTAATGGTACCTCAATTCTCCCCATAACCTCCTTTTTTGTTCCATCAAATGCTCTTACTATGCTCTGGCATGTTTTCATGTGCGAACTGTCTATTGGTAATCGACTAAGAGTGGACAAAGGCAATACATTTAGTGCCGATCCATTATCAACCAAGGCCCCCGGGAGTGTGTACCCTTTGCATCGGACAGTAACATGTAGGGCTTTAGTAGAACCTCTTCCTCCGGATGGTATTTCATCATCACTGAAGAAGATAAAATTGTCAGCACCAATATTGTTGATCAGCCGATCCAGCTTGTTTACCGAAATATCGTCAGCCACATATGTTTCGTTTAGCACCTTTAATAGTGCATTCCGATGTACTTCCGAGTTTAAGAGTAAAGCTAATACAGAAATGCGGGCTGGCTGTTTGTGTAGTTGCTCCACAACACTGTATTCACTGTGTTTCAAAAACTTCAAAAACTCCTTTGCCTCCTCTTCTTTTATTGGTTCATTTACCAATGGTTCAACTTCTACTGCTTTCCCTTTCCTCTGTTCTTTCTTCCAATTCTCTTCCCTGGACGACTCTGCTTGAGCGTCATATCTTTTTCCACTGCACGTGTAAGAACCTGTTTCCTGATTTCTTTCTGCTTCTTTTCCCAAAACGGTCACATTACACCCGTAATTCCACGGCACCATTTTGTTATCCCTATAAGAGAAATTCGATGGTTTCTGGATTACAATTTTCGGTGTTACCTGGGCCCTAACCTCATTACCCTTAGGGCGTGAGATAATGACCACAGGATGATTTGGAGCCTTTGTTCCCAACTCTGTCGCGCATATGCTCCTCATTTCTTTCGCATCTTCGTAAAACCTCATCTCTTTGTTATCCATCATGCTTTGAACCAAAGCCTTAAATCCTTCACATTCTTGGATTTCGTGCCCTGTTTTATGGTGAAATTCACAATAATTTCCCATCTCATGCCCTTCCTCAGAATCTGAAATAACCAAACCTATTTTCGCCATTTCTTTCCAGACCCGTTTCAATGGAGTTTTTACTTCAGCAATGTCAGTCTTGACTTCTTCTCCCGTACCTTCGCTAACCATATTCACCCCCTTATCTGCGTGATTAGGTAACGGATTCTTTGCGTTAGGTGAGTCGTCAAGTTTGACAACACCTAAATTGATAAGTCCTTCTACTACCTTCTTGAAGGCAGTACAATTTTCTATCGAGTGCCCAGAAATTCCCGCATGATAATCACATTGCGCGTTCGTATCATACCATTTTGGATACGGGGGTTGTAGAGGACTCAAGTAACGAGGAGCAACAACATGTGCATCGAATAAAGTCTGATACAACTCCTTGTATGACATCGGGATTGGCGTGAATTGGGGCTTTTCAGTAGTTTGCCTAGCTCCTGACTCTTGTCTTGATGATCCCTGTTGATTAGCAACCACTTTCTTTGGTTGATTCACAGTAATTGACCTACCATAAGCTTTCACATTATTCACTTCATTTTCTCTTTTCCTCGGGGGTGCCCTCCTATTATTTTCTCCTCCATCTATTTTTCCATTTTAATGGCATGCTCAATCATTTCACCATTCATGATTATATCCGAGAAATTTTTTGAAGCGCTTCCCAACATGTGAGTGATGAACGGGGCTTTCAAAGTATTAATAAAAAGCGTCGTCATCTCTTTTTCCAAAAGCGGTGGCTGGACCTGAACCGCCACCTCTCGCCACCTCTGCGTATATTGTCTGAAGCTTTCGTTCGATTTCTTCTCTAAATTTTGCAGAGTTATCCTGTCAGGCATCATTTCTGAGACATGATTGTATTGTCTCAGGAAAGCCTGTGCTAAATCCCTCCAAGTAGCAATTTTAGCTCGGCTCAGCTGATTGTACCACTTTGACGCTGCTCCCGTAAGACTTTCCTGAAAGCAATGTATTAATAATTGATCATTATTAATATGCCCCGTCATTCTTCTACAAAACATAGTAATATGGGATCCTGGGCAACTAGTCCCGTTGTATTTCTCAAATTCCGGCATCTTAAATTTGTAAGGGAGCACCAAGTCCGGAACCAAGCTCAGATCCTTTGCATCTATTCCATAGCTTTCGATGCTTTCTATTGCCCTAAACTTCTCTTCTATCCATTTCCATTTCTCCTCAAACTGTTTTGGAAATTCCTCCTTCGCCTTGTCCTTTTCAACCATCTCGTCAAGATCTGGGACAGCAATATTATTCGGGCTATCACCGGGATTAAAGCCCGCTCCGGGTTGAAAATTCATTGGGATTGAAGCATCGCCTTGGAACTGCTGGGGCCTAACCGACACAGAGGGTCTCCGCGGATGCAGCTCAGTCTGTACTTGCGCATGAGGAGGCGTGAAACCTGGAGGATAAAGTGGTTCACCATTGTTTTCTTCTTCACTAACAATCACAGGACCTTTACCCTTATCTACTCCCTTCAATAATTACGTCATCTTAGCCACCAGATCATTTTGGGACTCCTCCATCTTTTGCACCATGTCACGCTGAATCTTTTCTATTTGCTCTTTCATTTGCGCCTGCAACTGGTCCTGCATTTCTCTTTGAAGTCGCTCTAGCTTCTCCAACCTTTGGTCCATAATTTTTGTATTAGCTCGGGTACCGTAACTTTGTTGGTTTTCCAGGTTAACTGAAATGATTTTATTCGATTAGGTTTTTTTAATGGTCATTAATGCATATGATGTGATGCAATGCATGAAAAGAATGCAAAGAAAAAGAGGCACTGATTCTCATTCAACTTCATTAGAAAACTTTACTAGATAAAGAGTTTCTTTACATAAAATAGACTACATATATGGCTTTGCCCTTACACTCAAAGCCTTAACCTTTCTAAGAAGCCAAGCTAACTCTCGGCCCCTGTCGGACTCTAACTCATACTTCAAACTTAATAGATCAGCCTGAACCGCTAGAGTTTGCAGATGATCAGCTACCTCGCGCACTTGAGTCACCGCCTCTCCCATAATATAATCTCTTTCTCCAATCTGCTCTTGAGACCGACGGAATTGTCTTTGCCACTGCTCATTACTTTCTTCCAGACGCTCTATCCGGATTTCACTATTGTGCAATGCATTCTCTAGCCCTCCTATTTGTCTTTTCAATTCTTCAATTTTGTCTAAGCTCGCCCTTAATTCAACCGTAGCATTACGATTACAGTACTGGTGAAGCGATCTTTCTAGTTCAGTTATCCGGACCTTCAACTCCGTCTTCTCGTCTTGGCAATCTAGTAGACTCTTTCCCAAGGCGACTTCTCGAGCCCGTGTATCCTGGAATTTCTTTTCCCATTGATTAGCTTTCGTCTTTTCCTCCTGAATTTCTTGTCGCCATTGTTCTGGCGTTTTACCCAAGCCAGCAGCTCTTACCGACTTACGCAACTTTTTGTAATCTGTCTTCAGGCTGTCCAAATCTTCTTCTGCTTTGTTCTTTCCTTTTCTCAACTTGTTGGCCTCTAATCTTTGAATGTCCACATCCAGTCCTAACTGCATTTTTTCTTCCTCTAGTTGTTCTATCTTCTTCCCCAATTCTAAACTCCTTTTTTCGAATTCTTGTTTGATGATTTCTATCTCAGAAGGCAAAACTTGTAAGTGTTCCTCTAAAGATCGAGCAGTTTCTGAATTTGACGCCGGGATGTTGTCGTTGATCCTTTGATCACGCCACTGACCATACTCGAGGGTAATTGTCAGACCCACGGCTAAGATCTTCATTCGACGAGTCTGGTTCCAGGCACTAGATATTTCTCGAACCTTCTTCTTGTAATTGTCCTCCCTATATGAAAAATCACTATAAGCCAACCCCTGCGTTGCTGGTATGAATTGTCGTGATCTATACTGTCTTGATACGAGTAGAGGAGCATATCCGATAGCTCCCCATTTTCCGAGCAGCGGAACCCAGTCAAAATCTCCACATCGGTACAATATCTCATCAGGAATTAACCAAGGAGCCCTCCATTCAATATCTTCATCCTGGAGATTCTGGAGTATCTCTATCCATTTTTCTTCTGAAATATCATCCCGTCTTGGCGTGGCTACCAATTCTCCTAGAGGGGAGTAGCTATCAGAGAATACCCGATAAGAGACCTTTTCGACCTTCCAGAAGTGGCTGTGGAACCATGCCAATAAGAGTTGCGCGCATCCAATAAACCTTCCCTCCCCTGCTTTTCGACACGCATTCAGGGATCTAAAAGTTTCAGCGAGTATTGCCGGAACCGGTGTAACCCCTTTACTAAGCCGATCAAACAAATCAGATACAGCCTCGTCTATGTGTCCTAAAGCTTTGGGGAAAACCACTAGTCCATAGATACCTAAAGCGAAGACATCGACCCTTTTCTTTAAGTCAGGATGTACAAGCACCAAATCTCGCAAACTTTTCCAAGGAACACATTTACTGTCGCCCTTCTGTTGGATCCGGGCAGCGACCCACTGCTCGCTCATCCCAGTGATGTTCATTAATTTCTTTAACAACGGAGGGACACAAGCAGCTCTGGAATAAGCCTTGTCGACTTGAATCTTTGGGTACCGAAGCAAGGTCGTATACTCCTCCACAGTAGGCGTCAAATCTACTTTCCCAAAAGTGAAACAACTGTAAGCAGGATTCCAGAACTGGGCAAGGGCTCGGAATAAATACTTGTCCACTTTGACACTAAGCAGATAAGGTAGGTCACCGTAGTTACAATAGAACAGCTGCTTGGCCTCGACATCCCATTGATCCCAGACTTCTTTCATTTCTCGAAGGTCATTCTGGATTACACTGATACGGGTAAAATCCCACAATTCTGACACGTACCCTTTGGTAAGACTATCGCCTTTCTCCCGTTGTGTCGTTTCAGCCCATATTCGCACAGCCGCATTATCCTCTACTTTATCAACAAACCCCTTTTCCATGATAAGCTTTCTACTGGGAAACTGAATGTAAATCGACACCTCTTTTAGAATGAAGATGCCATGCAAATCACAAACAAAGTAAATTAGCATTAAACACAGAATAAGATTTAAAATAAGCGACAAATAAATACAACATTCATTTAGGTAAGCACTAAAAATTTGGAGTAGCTCTACCTAGGTCGGTTCCTATGGCTCATTACATGTGGTTTGGTTCTAAAGATAAGGTACCTGAACCAGCAGATTCCTCGATCTTTACCCATTATAGGCTCATACAGACCGAGTTCGGTTCAGGGGAATACATTTCCCTATGGCCATGCGGAGATGAAAATCTCACGAAGACATAGGTACGGATGTATCCCGAAAGCGATTCACTATCCCATGCGGAGGTGAAAACCTCACGAAGGCGTAGCTTCTCACTCCCACTTAAAAGGGTGTGACCAACGGTCATGCAATGCAATGCAGAAAGATATAAAAATTTAAAATACAAAACCTGATGAAAACTATAACTCAAAACAAATGAAATGCAATTAGAGGATCATAAATTTAAACCCAAAATTTTAACTTTTGACAAAAAGACAAAAAATAATCAACTCGTGGCTTGACTCTCTTATTTTTGGTGTCCCCAGCGGAGTCGCCAAGCTGTAGACACCATTTTTTGATGAAAACGGGGTCGACTTGGATTTTGAAAAATGAAACGGGAGTCGCCACCAATCCTTTTCTATGGGGTGTGATTGGATCACCTCTAAAAGTAGTTATTTTTAATAAACGGTTTGATTTTGTTAAAACAACAGGTTTGATCCACGAAATTCAGAAAAATGGGTTCGGGAGTCGGTTACGCACGAGGAAGGATTAGCACCCTCGATACGCCCAAAATTGGTACCTTAGTTGATTACTTAATGTCTTAATGTCAAAAATTGAGAACCTTGAAGAATTTTAAAAATACGATCATTGTATTAAAACGTTGAAAATTTTCAGGAAAAGGAGATATTTCACATTATTCGAGAAAGAGAATCATATCCAGTAAGTTAGGACACAATGTCTCAAATTCCCGATACGCGGATGAAAAATGCTTATTTAAAGATATTTTATTATCTTGGTTTTAGAAATAAATCAGGCCCAGTAAGTTAGGGCACGATCTTTTCTTAATTCCCGAGATCGTTTAAAAATTTGAGTTTGAAAAGATTCGTGTATTTAGATTTATTATGAAAATCGAAACCCAGTAAGTTAGGGTACGATCCTTTCGAATCTAAACACGAAATATTTTTTAAAACAAATTTTGTTATATCGAGTAAAATAAAACACGAAAATCGTAGTAAAAAATGTGAAAACAAATTACATTGTTGTTATACGTGGTAAAATCATAATACCCATAAAAATAAAAAAAATAATACGAGCAATAGCAACAATATAAAATAAATAAAATTCATACCTACAATCATATAAAATAACAATATATATAAACAAATAAATTAAAACATTCATTCAAAATAATAACGAAAATGAAATAAATAAGTAACAAATACAATTACATATAAAAAAGATATATATAGACATAAACTAAAATATGTATATATAAAATTAACAAAATATATAAAGTATATTTAAATCTATAAAAGAAAAAAAATAAATATGTATATATTTATGAAAATGAAAAAATATATATAGATATGTATATAAGTTGTAAAAAATATATAAAAATATATAAGTATATATACATATATGTTACAAAAATAATGTATATATATCACAAAAATATATGCGCATGTATATACATATACCGAAATTTTAATAAAATAAATATAAATAAGTAGATAATAATAATAATAATAATAATAGGACTAAATCAAAACTGAAACGAAATCTCAGGGGTGAAATCAAAAATAAAATAGGGTAAGGGATCAAAATGTGAGGCGCGCGAAAAATAGAAGGGCCAAAACGGAAAATATCCCAATTATTAGGACACGTGTCCATTCTATGAGTGCAAGACTAAATCAAAAACGCTAAAAATAATTTGGGCGAAAATTATAAAATCTAAAAATGTAAATAGGACTAGATTGAAATACCCCAAAAGGGCGGAAGGACCAAATGGGTAAATAACCCAATCATCAAAACACGCGGATCCTGAGACGCGGGTCGGGCCGCGCGCGGGTCAGGGCCAAAACGGCGTCGTTTTGGCAACTGACCCCTAAGGCTAAAACGGCGCCGTTTTGTGTTTACTATAAATAAAAAAAAATACCCCAAAAACAAATCAGTTTCAGCATTTTTTAAAAACAGAGAAAGAGCTCTCTCCCCTCTCTCTCAGGCCCCAAGTCAGGCCAAGGGTTCCGGCGATCCTCCGCCGTTGACGGCGTCGCGCCGGCCACCGTACACGGTGGTCGGAAAATCCAAAGGTAAAATTTTTCTCTCCTTTTTCTTTCTTTTATTTTATATTACTGATATCTAAACTAAATGAAAAAAATAAGAGATAAAAAATGCGAATCTAGGAAGAAAAAAAAACAGATTAATAAAGACCAAAATCACCTTCAAATTCTTTGTTTCCTTTTATTTCTGGGAAATTGATTCGTTCCGGCCAATAGAATAAAGGGGCCAACCCCTTTTTACAGTGAATAAACTTGGCTTTTATAGCCAACATTACATGCTTTTTCTTTTCATTTTGTGGTTGCTGCTTTCTTTACCCGTTTGCAGGTGGGCAGTTGGGCAAATGGCAGAAAGCAGGTGAACGGCGGAGCAGGTGAGGAGGCCAGGGGCAAGGACGTGCGGCGCTAGGCTAGGGTTAGGGGTTAGGTCTGTTTTGGTCTTGGGTTTGGGCTGGTTCAGATTGGGCTTGTACAATATCAATATACGAATATGTTAAAATTTATCTAATTAAATTTATTAAAATTTATATTTATATAATACATTGAGTGCTTCATTTAGTTGATATCACGAGTCAATCGGACATTAACTTAAATCCAGTGGCGGAGCTAGAAATTTTTTTGGGGGGGCTAAATTAAATTGTATATTTTTACAATAGTAAAAATGTAATTTTACCATTTTAATAGTATATATCTTTATAATTTTTAAAAGATTAAATTAAATTTTTATCATTTTATAGGGCTAAAATAAAATTTTACCATTACTAATTTAAAATTTTATAAATTATAAAGGGCCTAAATATAAAATTTTAAGAGGGGCCGTCACTACTTAAATATCTAATAACTTAGATACATTTACTTTACAAAGTAAATTATATTATTTTGAGGATGTTTTTATCTTTTTATATCTTTTATATAAAAAGAACTAAATACACGCATAATTTATTTTTTATTTTAGTTTTTTAAATATGATTTTATTTTTCACTAATAATCTAATAAATATAAAATATCATCAAAAGAAAGGAAATATGTTAGTAGAAAGTGAAATGTTGTAATAATAAATCATGAATACTTTTTTATATTGGAATAAATAACTATTTATTGGAGAAAGGAAAAGAAAGATCCGTATAAGTAATTAGTGGATGTGAAGTGTTGTAATTAAAGAAAGGGAAATTTGATTAGTGAAAAGTATACTTTGGTTTTTATATTTGCTAATATTTTATTATTTAAAATTAATTTAGCAATAATTATTTAATTTTTTATTAAAGAGTATAATAACTTTAACATGTGAATCTATAAAATTGTAAAATTATTTTTTATTATTTATTATTTATATAATCCAAATTATATAAAAAAATTCAAATCCTTTAAGTTCACATTATACTTCTAATTAATTGGGTATACTAATAAAGGAGGAAGATAAAAAAAAAAGTTAGTCACCCATATTTTTTTAATTAAGGAAGAAAGTGATTATATGAAGTTTCTCTTGTGTTTTGTTAGAAGCATAGGGGAATCTAGGGTAACCCTAAAAAAGAAAATTATTATTTAAGCCCTTTAAAATTTTTTAAAATTTTAAATTAATAAAGGTAAAATTATACTTTGGTTCCCCTAAAATTATAAAAATTTAATTTAATCATTTAAAAATTATAAAGGTATAAACTATTAAAATAATAAAATTTCGTTTGGCTCCTTAAAAAAAATTTCTGACTTTGCTCCTAGTTAAAAGTGGCATTGAAGTTAAAATTTTGATTTATTTGATTTTACATAAAGGTTCCAATAACTGGGCTAGATGGAATAGACCAATCATCAATTTCTTCGTTGGCTGGTTTTAAAATAGGGCTCTAGTTCATAAAAATTGTTATTCAATATAGTTGTTATTTGAGAACAACTAATATTCAAAATAAGTATCGTTGTTTAAAACACTCTGTTCAAGAAAAGCGTCACGATAAACCACTTTTGTTTAGAACAACTTCTATGAAAAATAATTATATTACAAAATTTTGATATTCGAAATTGATCAAAACAATCCGTATTTAGGAACAACTCTTATTTGTTAATTTAAAAAACCAACTAGGGGCAAATTTAAACCTTTGAGCTTTATGAGAGAGCTTTTACATTGGTAACTATAGGGTCATTCAATCTAGAGTCGAGTTATCCACTCAAGCCTAAAAATTTACTTGAAATTTGAGAAGGTTTGATTAAATATATTAAACTCGAAAATGGTCTTGGATAAAAAAAAAGGTTCGTTTTAATATGCAAGGCGGGATTAGGCTCAAGCATTAAAGGCCTAAGCCTGGCTCGATCTATTTTCTAAGTTTCTAATATATTATATGATGTTATTTTTATATATTATGTAATTTACAACACATAAATACATTTGGTAGGAGTATTATTTTTCACACATTTTATCATATGAGTTACTATTAAACTAAATCAATTGATAATATTTAGCCACTCCTACGATTTTTTGTAGCACAGAGAAGGAAAATTTTTCACCTGTGTTAAAGCGGTCTTATTTTTTTACAAGAGTTATTACCTATCTATCTAATTTCAATTGTAAATCTGTATTGAACATATTTTTATTTACATCTAACTATTATAATACATGCTTTATAAATAAACTATTTTTCTCGTGTTATTACAATAGTAACCAAATGAGACATAAATATATAATAATATTTAATATTATGATTTAAACATATTAAAAGAAATATTAAGTTGCCTATATATAAAATTTTAATAAATAAAAAATATATTAACTTAAAAATAATATAAATGTGATTTTAAAAAAAAAAAAATATATGAGTGAGTCTAAAATGAGCTTAAGTTAGTAATTTATAAATACGGGTAAATTTACATAAAATTTTAGACTCATATTTTGAGCCTAACGAGTTTAAGCAAATAAAAAGTATATTAATATTAATTATGCTTAAATCTGATCCAAATCCATTCTGATCCGATCCTTAAACTCGAGTTAACAAAAACATCTTTCATTGGCTTATAAAGTGAGTTCTTGAAAATTGAAATGGGTATAGATTTTGTTTCACACTGATTTACTTAAATCCTCATGATTTTATAATCTTCAAAAGTATGTAATATACATACCATTTAAATTAATATTTATGTAAATTATATAATTAGTTATTTAATTTTAGTAAATTTTTATTTCAGTCACTAAGATAAAAAAAAAATCTTAAATATAGCACCGTCTTTAGATAGTTTTTTTTAGTCACCTGACTTTAATAAATTTTTTATTTTAGTTACTTATTTTTCTTAGAATTAATTTTATTTTTTTTAATAAAATGGGAAACACTTGGGATTTAAAAAAAAACATTTTATGTTTTTAATTTCCTTTACTTTTTTTCCTTTTTAAAATTAATTTTAATTTTCAGTAAAATGGGAAAAACTAATTTTTAGAGGAAAATCATTTTAATTTTTAAATTCCTTTATTTTTTTCTTTTTTAGAATAAATTTTAGATTTTTTTTCTAATAAAAAGAGAAACTTTTTTTTTGTAGAGAATTACATGTGCTTTTACAAAGAAAATCCTAAGTTTTCATAGGGGAATACTTAGGCTTTTACTGAGAAAAATCTGTATTTTTTATAGGGAATTGCCTAGGTTTTATGAATAGCTCAATCCACTATAAAAAAAATCTTTTTTTTTCTTTTCTTTTGAAAAAATAAATTTAATTCTAAAAGAATAGAAAATGAGTGACCACAATAATAAATTTATTAAAGTTGGGTGACTAAAACTTACTGTATAATAGCATTGTGTTAGCCCAATTAACAGTGAGTGACCAAAATGAAAATTATTGAAGTTGGGAGACTAAAACAAGAAAACTATCTAATAATAGTGATATATTTGAAAAAAAAAATATTTTTGTGATTAAAATGAAAATCTTAATAAAATTTGACGATTAATTATGTATTTACCCATAGTATTTAGATAGCTAAAACTTTTTTTTCTTTATCATTACAACTGAAGATGTCAAGAGGATGACAAAATTTGAATCCGTATTATTTACGTACCAAATAAAACATAAGATTGGAATAAAGTTGATAACATGACTACTGTTAGTGTTTTTTTGGTCACGATAATACTTTTTTTCTTTTTTCTTTAATCTCTCTTGTTTTTGAATCTTTTCTTTTAATGATCTTTCTTCAAGTAAAAAAAAAATTAATACAAAAAAATTGAGAATCAAACCAAACTAAATTGAATTATGTGATTCAGAAAATCTTGCAAAACCGAACAAAAATTACTCTTAAATTTAGTATAACACTTTAAGTTTGATCCATGCATAGTTATGAAACTCCATTTTGCATGGGAAAGGGTTATGGCTTTCGTACCATTACTCTTGGCTCTAGACAAGAATATGTACACTTCTACATTTCACCTTTATGAAATGAATGTCATTTGATCTTATCAAAAAATTTACAAAAGGATTATGATCAAGTATTTTTGGGTCGGAAAGCGACTCACGGAGTAGTAAAAAGAATGAAGGTAAAGTTCGACTATAAAGAGGAAGATATAATAGTTACAAAGGTCATCTTTATTAGTATCATTCTATTATATCCCTCAAGCCTTTGTCTCCTTTGAATCTTTAATGACTTAAGTATTGAAAAGCGTTTCAAACCACAAGTTTCAACTCTAATAATTTTTCGCGTGCTAGCAAGTCATTCCTAATCACTGGTGAAGTCAGAAGGGTTGGCAGGGGCTAGAGGTCTCATGGGCTGGGTTTGGGCCGGGTTCATAAAAAAATTTGACTCGGCCCAAAATATGGGCCTAAAATTTTGTCTAGGCCAGGCCCGAGAAAAAATTCATGAGCCCGGCCCGGCCTGGCCCATTTTTTAATAAACACCAAAAATTTATTTAAAAAAATAAAAAAAAAGTATTTTAAAAATATTTTAAAATTAAAAAAATAAAAATATTTATTATATTCGGGCCGAGATTGGGCCAAAAAAGTGGTGCCCGAGGATAGAAAACGAACCTCATTTTTTTGCCCAAGCCCATATTTCGGGCCTATATTTTTACCCGAACCCTCCCATATTTCAGGCGGGCCGTCGAGTCGGGCCGCCCGGCCCATGAGCACCTCTAGCAGGGGCCCTAGCCCCTTAAAAAGACTTCTTAATAATTTCTAAAATTTTAAATTAGTAATGGTAAAATTACACTTTAGCCCTCAAAACGTTATTTGATTTAATCATTTAAAAATTATAAATGTATAAACTATTAAAATAGTAAATTTTCATTTTTACTATCATAAAAAAGTATAATTTAAATTCGACCCTCTCTTAAAAAAAGATATATGCAACCTATATATAATTTCATATACTAATTATTTGCAATATATGGAATTTAAAAATTTCATTCATATCATCATATTCTATTTATTTTGTTTAAGTTAAATTATGTATATACATGATATGCTAGTGGAGGGCTTATGGGCAAACCACGTGCAAAAAGAGCACGCATGCATGTTCTTGACCCTTAAAAACAAACCAACTCCAAAGTTTTCCAGATCCTTTTGAATCATTCATTTTCTCTCTTTAACTCACTGTAATCTTTTCTTCCTCTTCTCCTTCTCTGCAATTCTAATGAATTCAATAGCTTTCCATGCTTTAATTATATTGCACATATTCTTAATATGTTCTTCATTGAGTCTCACCTGCCATGGAGAAATGTATCAGATTTCAAGAAAGATGGTATTGTCTTCTTCTTCTTCTTCTTCTTCTTCATTTCCTACTGGTAAAACTCAAAGCAAGTTCGTCAATGGTGGCGCCATTGAAGAGCCCAAGAAAGCTGTGGAGCCAAGTTTAAGGGAAGCACCAACTAGTGTTTCGAATCCTACCCAGAACTAGCTTCGTTTTGATCAGTTTGTTCATCATTTCTTTGTTTGGTTTTTTTTAGGATTGGATCTTTGATTTTGGGCATTCTTTTCTCGAGAAATTAATAGTGTTTTCTTTGCTTTAAGTAGGAGATGTAAAGAGCTGTGCATGTAAATGAAGAGTTTGGATTATATAATTCAACAATAATTCATTGAATCATGTTACAGTTTTTTTTTTTAAAGTTTTTATGACGTCAAATTTCATTAATGTATTTATATTTTGAATTTAATTTCTTTCGATTTTAATATTAAATAAATCGATTTTTTTAAAAAATCCGAAATCAATTGTACATAGAATATATAAACATTTATAGATTCTATCAATAGTTACATAGAATATATAAACATAAACATTCACGGTTAAAATTTATATACAATTGATGAAAATATTAACACAATTATTAATTGTCCTTAATTAGTTGCTTACTTTTAAATTGATAGAAATTAAATTGCTCTATTTTTATAGAGGAACTAATTTGCTAATATTGAAATTGTGAGAAACTGCAAATGTGCTTTTACCAATTTTAATAATCCTAAAAGATTTTCTAAATATATATATATATATTCAGTCCAATACATACTTTTATGTGATACCTACACTCAAATTTAAATTTATATTTGAACGTTGCATTCTTAAGGAGAAATTTTAATTTCGAATTTTAAAAATAATATTATTATAATCACGAACCTTAAAAAAATTTTCATGAATCGTAAAAAAAATTCTTGGTAACTCATGAATCTATAATTCAAATGATCACCTAGAGTATCTTTGGTTAGGTGGAAAAGTAGAGAATGAAATTTGAGTATCTTTGGTTGAGAAGAAAAATGGGAGGAAATAAAATATGAGGAATAATCATTTTTTATCATAACGCATAAAAATCAACCATTCCAACTTGGAATGACGAGAGAAGAGAAAATGAGAAAAAAGTGCGTATTAGTTCAAAATTATTCATTTTTCAAATGTTTTATTTTATTTCATTTCATTTTTCAACTCTATCGAGCAATAAATGAAAAGAATTTTTTTTTTCATTTTTTCTCTTTCCTATCAAGCACATTTACAGAAAAAAAAATGATCATTTTCCATAAGGGTGAATGTTTGATTATATCGAGTCGAATGAAAAGACTTTGAGTTAATCGAGTTGACGAGTCCTATTTTATTATTCTAAATTGATTTAAAATTTTTCCAAACTAAATTAAGTCGAATCGAGGGAAATTGTTCAAGTTAAATTTTAAAAAAATTAAAATATGTCAAATTAAAATGTTGTTAGAGTATAACTAATTCTATATTAGAGCACATAAATTTGAAACCATATATATTTAAAAAAAATTCAAAGCAAAATAAAAAAAATATTTTATTATGATAAACTTAAATCATTAATTAACTTATTTAGGTCAACAAAATTATTATTTAAAAAAATAAAACTTTAACATTCTTTATATATTTTTTTAGATTTTTTTTCATATTTTATAAAATATAAACAAATGTAAATTTTGAAATTTTTATAATTTTTTTGAATTTTTGTAATTTTTTTTGAGAAAGAGATCGATTTATTCATTTTCAAAATTGACCGAGACCAAAAATAGTATTTACATTAATTTGTTATTTGAATTGTAAAATTTAACTAGACTCAAACTCAAATTATTTATTCAAATTGACTAGAATAACTTGATTCATATCGAATTATTCTAATCTATTTTTTAACTTTTATTTTTTTAAATCGAATCGATTTTTATTCACGCTAATGTTCGCGTATTATTCAAAAACCAACCCCAAGCTCACAGAATCCCAATCCAACGGATGAAAATACAGTGTGCGAACACTAAAGTTAAGCTGAAATCACCGGACACGTGTAAGTCAAACCCACCCAAACCCACACCCACAGTCAACTTGAGATAAAATGATCTAATAAAAATGGGTGAACACAAGATTCATAAATTTCTTCTTAAACAGTAAGCAAAGCAAAAAAGCCGCTGATTTTATTTTATTTTTTCTCCAAAAAAATTTCCTAATTGTTCATCTTTTTTAAGTTACACCACATGATCTGATCTGGGTTTTTGCCCCTCTGTTTCTCATTCAGATCATAGTTCAAAAAAAAAAAAGAAAAAAAGAGAAGCTTCCGTTTTGTCCTTTAATGGCCTTCACATTTGAAAAAAGAATCCATTGAAAGAAAGAGCAAAAACCCAACTTTTTTTATTGGGGATTTAGTAGCTTCATTGATTTATACAATGGGATTTGTTTCAAAGATGCAGATCATTGATCTATATTTCAAGGTGAGCTTCATCATTTCATTTATGTTGTACTTGCTTTATGTGAAGTTAAAGCTGTGTTTGGTGGTGTAATTATAGTCAATGAAGAATATATATAGCTATTTTGGGTTATAGATTTGAAATCTTTAGGACTTAATTGAAAAAACATCAATAAAGCTTTTGCTTTACTCAATCTTTTGTTAGTTAGTTACTGAAAATTGAAGATTACATGGATTTATTGTTGGGTTAAATACAGTTTGAAATTAGGTTGCTTTACTCTTTTTCTTATGCTTTTGATTATTTTTTTCCCAGAAAATGTAGGGAAATAGAAAGAGGATTCCAAATCCAGGAAATTTTCATTTCTTATTGATTTCAAAAGGGGCAAAATCTGTTGTTGGATGAATCATTTAGGATTTTCTCTTCTGGTTTAGGTGAGTTCTTCAAAGTTTCTTAGAAATGGGAACTTTATATGTATGTATATATGCATAGACACACACATACGCATACAGTTTCTTTTGTTATATCTTTTGCAAGATAAGCTAAGAAGAGGTGGATGATTTTGTTTGTAATGATGGAATGATTACATGAATGTTTTTCATTTAGTTTAGGGTTAATATCTCTAGAAGTACTTGAACTATGGTCCGGATTTTAAGCTGGTCTATATCATATCAACTAGGGCCGAAGCAAGAAATTTTTTTGCGTATATTATTATGAGAGTTGAAATATAATTTCATCATTGTATTGGCTTATATCTTTATGGTTTTCAAAAGGATTAAATCGAAATTCTAGCATTTTTGGGGGTCAAACTATAATTTTACCATATATTAACTTAGGATTTTATGAATTTTGGTGGTCTAAAGCTGCAATTTTTCATTTTAGGGAGGGCCATGGCCCCTGCCTGCCCCCCTCCCTTCGCCCCTGGTATTGATCAAGTTTTTCCGTTGGCTTAGTCATTAGCTTAAGCGTTAAATGCAGCTCAAATATGACGTGAAACATATTTAAAACACATGTGTATTTACTGTATTGACGAATTGGATTTGATGCCTTTTTTAGCCTTCTTAAATCTTAGGGACATTGTTCTTTCTAACCCTTTAGATTTCGAGTTGCCGATATAGTAAGTGCACAAGTGTTTATAATTTGATTTAAGGACTTGATTGATATAATACTGATACTTGAAGGACTCAGAAGATTTTTAAGTTCAGAGATCAATTTAGACTCTAAGTGACTGCCTTTCTATTTAATATTTTTGTAATTCAACTGATAGTTTACTCAAATTTATTGTTGGTATGATATGTATTTCGCGCAATCGTACGAATGTTGATATCTTTTTACTGAATCGATGTTTTTGTTTCTTTACAATTGCAGAAACCTTGTTAATTTGTTTGAAATTGCTTTGGAAAGTGATTAATTTGTACAATGAGAAGGGGTAGAGGAAAAGTAAAGAAGCAGGCTGTTGTTGTTTCGTCTCATGAAGATCCCGAGAGTGGTGACGATGAAATCATCGAGGAACTCAAAGTGGAGAAGACAGAAGAAGATAGTGGCGATGTAAAAGGTTCGGTTCCAATCAAGGAGATGAAAAATCAAGCTGTCACGGAGAACGGACGGAAACGGAAAAGGTCAATGCAGGCGAAAGAAAATGGGATTACGACAAAGTTAAGCACCAATGATTCGATTAAACCTGTGGGGTATCGACAAAATGGTAGCAGGCGCAAAAACAAACCTCAACGGGCTGCCGAAGCTATTGTTGAGTGCAAATGACGAGGTTTTGAATAACCGTCACCGTGTCTTTTACCTTATTTTTTCGTACTAAAAGTAATGCTTGTTTGCTTGCTCGTGTATGGATTCCGTTTTTTCCATTTTGTCACATTTGATTCGTTTGTGTAGTCTCGGAATTCAACTTCGGGGTTTTTCGATTTGATGATGTTACTAATGTTTTCTATTATACAAAAAACCGAGAACGTGTGTGTTTTGGCACAGTTTTTGTTCCTTTCCATACAATGAGAAAGGGCTTCTACAGTGTGATTTAGGGTTTGGAGGAAGAAAACTGATGGAGTGAAAGCACTCGTATGCGTCAATGACCTTCTTGTGAGTTGCTGATGCCAAACATGTTTTTCGAATCGAATTGAGTTAGCGAAGTTGTCTTTCGTAGAAATTGCATATCATCTTTATTATGTATCATACATATGGCTAATTATGTTGGTTCATTTTGCATGTTTCTAGCAATATGGATGGTGAGTTTTATGTATTATTGTTGAAAAAATATAGAATACTTTTGCTTATATTTAATTTTTCTTTTTTAGATTTCGATATTTTAATTGTTATTTATAGTGGATTTTGATCGATTAAACTAATATTATTATTAAAGTAAAGAATTTTTTAGACTTGTTGGTGGCCATTTCGTCCAACCTGAAGGTCTACCAAAAAAGTGAGAGGGTTTGGGCAAAAATGTAAGTCGAAAAATAGGTTTGGACAAACAAATAAAATCCATTTTTAAAATGGATTGGGCTTTGGGTAAATTTTTTTTTTGTTTGGGCTAGGTTTGACCTAGCTTGAATTTGTAGGAAAAAAAATATTGTTATTGTTTTTTATTATTTTCATTGTTTTACTGTTATTTCATTATTATATTGTTATTATTTTATTATTATTATTTAGATATTGTATAGTTCTTGTTTTATTATTAATTTTGTTACTATTTTAAAAATATTTTCTTTTTAAGTTGCTATTAACTTAATGTTATTTAAGTATATATTTTTTAAATTTTTTTCTGTTTTTGTTGAAAAATATTTATTTTAATATTTTTAGTGTATTTGACGTATTATATTTTTTTTATAAAAAATTTTAATGTGGGTTGGACTCGGGTTTTAATATTTTTATTCGGGTTGGGTTTAAGCAAAATTTTAAATCCATTTTTCAAGTCGGACCCGAACCTAGAAAACAAACTTAAATTTTTTACTTGAACTGACCCATAGACAAGTCCAAATTCACAAATTAATAATTAAATTTAAACATTTTTATGCTTAGATTAAGTGGACAAATGTTGATTTTAGCTGTTCTTGCAAATTAATAATTGAATTTAAGTTGTTTTACTCTATTGGTTAATTTAATAATTTAATTAAGTTCTTTTAACACAAAATTTCTCATTTCAAATCTAACCCTTATAATTTAAACCATTCGAAATTGAGATTATTTTAAAATTTAATTAATTTTAATTTAAATCATTTTCAGTTTTTTTTAAAAAAATATATATAAATATGAATATAATATAATCACAAATATAATATAAAGTACAAACAAATAATGAACCAGAATATAAACAAAACTCAAACATGCTGATTACGAACTTGAGTTTACTCAAAATTTAAAGTTTTAATCTTTGCCAACAATGTCAAATCTGGTAAAAGTATCATTAAAACCCTTGTACTAGAAGTTGGATTGCATTTTACCCTTTCTATTAAAAAATTAGACAAATTAGTAATCGTATATTAAATTAAAGAGTAAATTTACCCTCTCGTTAAAAGTTTCATTCATTTCTATTGTTAGAAACTAGTCACTTTACATCAGAATGAGATAGTAACTGTCTGAGTATTCTATCAAACATATTAATTTTTAGCGATAGAAATAGATAAAAATTTTAATAAAATAATTAATTTACTATTTAATTCCAAATAAAGTAAACAATAAACTGATAATATAAAATCTTAATTAATAATTTTGCCTGTCAAATCAGCATCATTTCCAAAATCTTTGGTGGGGGAGTTGGGGATTATGTTATTTAGATGACAGTTGAAAGCTGAAGTTCTTCACTATACACACCTCTCATTGCTGGCATTGCTGGCACTTTTAGTGTCAACTCACAAAGCAAATTCATATTCTCTCTCTCCTTTTCCACAAATTTTTAATATTTTCTCTCCCCCTCTCTCTCTCTCTCTTTCTCTCTTTTAATCAACACTTAATTTATTTGTGTAAATTATATTAGTAATGTAGAAATTTTTATCCTCCAATTAAAAAAAAAGTTACAAAGTAATCCCTTAATCATTAACATCTTTTTTTAATTATTCGACTATAAAAAGTTACAAAGTGATCACTCAATTATTTAATATTAGCTTTTTTTAGTTCCCAACGGGTTTTTTAAATTGGTATAATAGTAAATTTAACCCTTAACATTTATATATTTTGTCAATTTAGTCTTAATTCTAAAAAATTAACATTTACACATTGTGCAATTTGATTTTTTTGTAATTTAATTTTTCTTTGTAACTCTTTACCTAAAAAGCTAAAAAAATAAATTTAGCAGCTAAATTTGAAAGAAAGTAAACAAAATATGAAAACACCCGAGAATCCAAAATAACAATTTTCATCTTTTCTCATTCTTTTAGAATTAAACATCAATATCACACACACAACAAAAGAAAAAGCAAAACTGCAAAAAAAAAAAAAAGAGAAAAGATTGCACAATGTTTAAATTTTGAAGGTTAATTTTTTTAGACTCAACACTGAATTGACATAATTTATAAATATTAAAAATTAAAGTTACTATAAAAGTTATCACATTTAGCCGAGTGGAGATCAAAAAAGATAAAACTAAATAGTTAATGACGATTTTATAATTTTTCATAGTTAAGTAAACTACTAGTGCAATTTACCCTTATTTCTATTCTCATTATGCTTTTGTTTTATAGGAAAAAACAAAAGAATCCCCATTTTTGGTTACCTTTTCTGAAATTGGGTAAGAGCGTGTGTTTCTGTTTACAGTTTTGAGATAACATAAAGAAGATAAAACCCATGAAAGAGCACCACTGAGTCACTCATGGAAATGGGTTCGAGTTCTTTGTCTGACTCAGGTGGTTCTTCCATTGATTCACTCAACAACAACGCCTTGAAGTTGGGTCGAAATATCTACTTCAATGATTCCTCCGCCGCTGTCAACGGTGGCCCTGCAACTATGAAGACTCAATCACCACCGACACAACCACCTCTGGGTTGTAAGAAACCTAGGGTCGGTGGGATGATTCACGGTGGTCGACCACCGAGGTGTCAAGTAGAAGGGTGTGAAGTGGATCTGAGTGATGTTAAGGCTTATTATGCAAGGCATAAAGTTTGTGTTTCTCATTCAAAATCACCTAAAGCCATTGTTGCTGGTATTGAACAAAGGTTTTGTCAGCAGTGTAGCAGGTTTCACCTTTTTACTTCCCTATTTTTTTTAATATTTGTATTGATTTGATTAGTGTTTTGAGTTGCAGTGGATTAAAGTTCTTTTTATTTGTATTTCAATCAAATCGACTTCCAATTTGGAAGAAATTTTTGAAGTGCTTTGTCGAACAATCGCTCAAACTCCCATCAATAGTTGGTATTGTCGTCAGGTTTTGTCTCCCACCTCGACTGAGAGCCTTGAAGGGTTCACGAAGGGGACTATTGTTGGGGTTGAGTCGACTGCCCGAAGAGGGATGTCATTTTGAAGAATTCTCCCAAATTAATCGGAAGTTTACTCGATAGCTCTTTTATTTTCTGCTACTTATTAGTCCTGTTCAAATTCTCTGTTCAATACCTCTAATTACATGGAAGAATTTAAAAAAAAACTTCAGACATACCCTAGTCTTATATATATACACACTAATTCGGGAAAAGTTTTTGAAGTAACGCTTACCAGGCAGATAGTCAAACTCCCACCAATTGTTGGTATTGTCGCCGGTGGGGTTTTGCCTTCCGTCTCGGCTGAGAGCCCTAAAGGGTTCACGGAAGGTACTATTGTTGGAGGGTTTGGCCAGCTGCCTGATAAACAGAACTTCGAAAACTTTTTCCGAAAGTATCGGAAGTTCCCTCAAGAGCTTTTTTATCATGTTTTGAAGCACATACATTTGTTTTATACATATTCGAGACTTATACTTGAATCCGAGTAACATGGATTTTATCGTGATTATTGGTTTATTAGTTCCATGGGAGCTAGTAGTCTTTTACTCTTTGCATTGATACATCGTAGAGATGTTTATTGGAGCTTCTATGAGTGCAAGTTTTGGTTAAATTATTTGGTTTTTAGCATTGATTATAGTTTCCCATTTTGTTCGATGCTTTTTGATATAAAACCCAAGTTTTCGATAGGATCAAGTCCGAGTCAGAGTAACATAAGTGCGTGTCTATTGTTCTAAGGTCTAGAATTTTTTAGAGCTTGTTTATGCATGGGTGTTGGATCGTTAGAGGATCATATCCTCATACTCATTTGAGTATTTATCGAGAACCCTAATTTCAGTTATGGGCTAACCCTACTACTCCCTTTAGGTTTGGTTTCCAATCCTTATACTCATGTCGAATATTATGAGTTCTTGCCGGGTTTGGTTTCCAATGTTGCGGAAGCGACGATAATATTAATAACAATATTATCAGAAATATTTAGATAATTATTATGCCAACAATTATACTAAGAAAATTCCCAGTTAAATTGGAGGGGTCACAAATGGTCCCGCTTAAAACCCAACAACTAGACAGAACTCACTTAGATATTTATAGCAATAATAACTAAATAAATATAACCAACATAAAGCTATTAAATATAAGCAAACAAATAAGAAATAAAATACCAGAGATTTAACGAGGTTCGGCCAATTTAGCTTACGTCCTCGGACACTACCAAATTAATATTTCTTCTAGAAATATTACAAAGGAGAAGATTTTGGGATGATACAACCAAAGGGGGAGGGGTTCTATATATAACAAACCAAACCCCCTCCCTTTCTATCTTTTCCTAATGTGGGATATTGCCAATATTCAACAAATCTCCACCTTGGCGATATTCCACATCTTCGAACATCTTCTCATAACACTAACTTCAATAGTGTCTTCAAATTTGCAACCAATCGCCTTCTTCCCTTTTGGTAGTTGTGCCAGCTTCCACGTCTTGTTTTTCTCTAGAGATTGCATTTCCTCTTCCATTGCACCTAACCATCTATTATTCTCTAAACTCTGAATGGCTTTGGTGTAAGTGGATGGAATATTATCAACAACTGGAAGTGCATAAGCTACCATGTCAGTGAAACGAGCTGGTTTCTGAATTTCTCGTCTCTGCCTTCTGACTGCAATTGGCTCTGATTGCTGTTGAGGTTCTTGGGTAGAAACCTCTTCCTCATCTGACTCTGCATCTGCCAATGAAGAATCACTAGTGGTACCTTCTGCTGGAATTACCACACTCTGCTCAAACTCCACCTGCTGCGGAGTACACTCCACCTGCTGCGAAGTACTACTCACTCCTTCTGGATTTACCTTATTCAACATGGCAGATTCATGAAAGGTAACATCCCTACTGATTATCGTCTTCTTTGCCTCTAGACACCACAAACGATATCCCTTAACACCAGCATTGAAGCCCATGAATAGAGCCTTCTTTGCTCTTGGATCTAACTTTGATTCTTTCACATGATAATATGCAATAGAACCAAAAATGCGTAAGGTGTCATAATCAGTAGCAGGTTTTCCATACCATTTCTCCAAAGGAGTCTTGCCATTTATAGCAGATGATGGCAAATGATTGATGAGATGTTGAGCGTACGTCACAGCCTCAGTCCAAAACTTTCTATCTAATCCAGCATTAGATAACATACATCGAACTTTCTCCACAAGCGTTCGATTCATACGCTCTGCCACCCCATTCTGTTGCGGTGTTCCACCTACGGTGAAGTGCCTTACTATGCCACAATCTTGGCATATCTTCAGGAAAGGATCGCTTTTATATTCTCCACCGTTGTCTGATCGGAGAACCTTAATCTTCCTTCCTGTCTGATTTTCAACTTTAGTTTTCCACTTAAGGAAAACTTCAAGCACCTCATCTTTGTTCTTCATAGGAAACACCCAAACTCGTCTGGAAAAATCATCAATAAAGGTGACAAAATAACGTCTTCCTCCAGGTGATGGAGTCTTGGACGGTCCCCATACATCAGAATGCACATAATCCAGAATACCTTTAGTATTGTGAATCCCAGTGCCAAATTTCACCCTTCGTTGTTTTCCCAGAACACAATGCTCGCAAAATTCAAGTTTGCAAGTCTTTGTACCTTTCAATAATCCTTGCTTGGCTAGAGTTTGCAAGGATTTTTCACCAGCATGGCCCAAACGCATATGCCACAGCTGTGTTGCCTCAGCGTCCTTCTTGGTACTCGAAATTGCTGCTGCTGTTGTCCCGACCACTGTACTACCTTGGTAGTAATACAGATTGTTCTTTCTTATGCCTTTCAACATCACCAATGCTCCTGAAGTTGCTTTAAGAACTCCATCTCGTATTGTCACAACTAGGCCTTTAGATTCTAACGACCCCAAAGAGATGAGATTCTTCTTCAACTTTGGGACATATCGTACATCCCGCAAAATTCTAGTAGATCCATCATGACTCCTCAGTTTAATTGAACCTATCCCGGCTATTTTACATGTGTTATCATTACCCATGTAAACAACCCCTTCATCTAGTTTTTGAAATTCAAAGAACCATTCCCGAATGGGACACATATGATAGGAACAACCAGAATCCATGATCCACTCATCTGCATATAATGTTGAAGATGTCATACTAAGAGAAAAGTCTGACTCTGCTTTACTATTGCATTCTGCAACATTTGCATCTTGCGGAGTCTTCCCTTTTTTCTTCAATTTTGGACAATCTTTCTTCCAATGTCCTTTTTCTTTGCAAAAGGAACATTCATCTTTGGCAACAGCTCGACCTTTGGACTTTCTTCTCTTCCCATTAGACTGACTTTGCTGACGACCTCTTGTTACCAATGCTTCCACTGCTGCTTCACCTGAACCTTTCAACTTATCCTTTCGGCGTAGTTCATAGCTATACAATGCAGCAGTTACTTCATTGAAAGTTACTTCCGATTTTCCATGAAGTAGAGTAGTTTCAAGGTACTCAAACTCCTCAGGAAGCGATCCCAACAACATTAACGCCAAGTCTTCGTCTTCAAAAGTCACATCCAAATTCAACAAATCAGCCACCAGCTGATTAAAATTGGTAATGTGCTCGTTCATCGTGGTACCAGGAACATAATTGAAACGAAACAGTCTTTTCTTCATATGCAACTTATTTTGACTGTTCTTCTTCAAGAATTTCTCCTCCAATGCTTTCCACAATTTACTTGCAGAAGTCTCTTTACTGAATGTATACTTCTGCTCTCTGGAAAGACATGATCGAATTGTACCACATGCCAATCGGTTGATGGTCTTCCATTCTTTATCATCAACCCCTTCTGGTTTTTCTTCCTCAATGGCAATATCTAGACCCTGTTGAAAGAGGGCATCTAGAAGCTCACTTTGCCACATGCCAAAATGACCTGTTCCATCAAAAATTTCCACTACAAATCTCGTATTTGCAGTTCCAATCCTCGGCAAAATGTACGAAGTGGAAGTTGTTGATATGGATGGTTTTTCTTCTGTCATTTTTGCCATAGCTTCTACTTAATAGCCACCAAATGCAGAATACCCACAAGCTTTAGGAAATGTTTCTGATGTGTAAGACCAGACTAAGCTGCAAACACAGAGCATACTACAAAACCTTGGCTCGGATACCAATTGTTGCGGAAGCGACGATAATATTAATAACAATATTATCAGAAATATTTAGATAATTATTATGCCAACAATTATACTAAGAAAATTCCCAGTTAAATTGGAGGGGTCACAAATGGTCCCGCTTAAAACCCAACAACTAGACAGAACTCACTTAGATATTTATAGCAATAATAACTAAATAAATATAACCAACATAAAGCTATTAAATATAAGCAAACAAATAAGAAATAAAATACCAGAGATTTAACGAGGTTCGGCCAATTTAGCTTACGTCCTCGGACACTACCAAATTAATATTTCTTCTAGAAATATTACAAAGGAGAAGATTTTGGGATGATACAACCAAAGGGGGAGGGGTTCTATATATAACAAACCAAACCCCCTCCCTTTCTATCTTTTCCTAATGTGGGATATTGCCAATATTCAACATCCAATGAAAGAAATTCGGAATCTTTTTGTGTGTGTAATAACATTAACATCTTTTGTTCTAATCTCTAATTTAGGTTTCACCAGCTTCCTGAATTCGACAAAGCGAAACGGAGTTGCCGTAGACGGCTAGCTGGTCACAACGAGCGTCGCAGAAAACAATCGCCTGGATCATTATTTCCCTCTCATTACAGCAGGCTATCTTCATCTGTTATCGGTTAGTTCACAGTTTTTGAACTTTTCTGACTTGCAGTTCCGATTACGTGTGTAATTGATATGTTGTCCGGATTCAACAACTATGATGCAGAAAGCAATGGTCGAGGTAGAAGCTTTATCTTGGATTTCACGGCTTATTCAAGGGTTTCCGGAAAAGATGCATGGCCAACAATGAGATCGTTGGACCGCATACCTGGAAATCAAAACACAGCTCCGGAAAAGTCACTTCAACATCATCATCCATGGCCAAAAAACATGGAGAATCCTTCTTCGGGTGATCTTTTCCTTCAAGGTTCACTAGGAGGGACCGGTTTTTCCGGGACCGCAACTTCTCAAGGAGAATGCTTCACGGGAGTTAGTGACTCGAGCTGTGCTCTCTCTCTTCTGTCAAATCAACCATGGGGCTCCAAAAACCGAGCTTCGGCTCTTGGTGTTAACGACATGATGAACACCGAACCAATGCCGCATGACACATTCGTAAACCCGTATTTGCAAACCTCGGAGCCTGCTGATGCTCAACATTTCGGCAGGCTTGAGTTGCCTCAGCAAAACAGCGTGCAACACATGGAACTTGAGCAACACTCCAGATCGTATGACACATCGGCACAGTATATTCACTGGTCACTCTAAGTTCGTCCCGTTTCCCTTTCCCATCTTGTTGTCCTGTTTTCGTGCCAGTTCTTATGTTGTATTCGTACTTTTCCGAGCATCCGATTTTATGTTTTAACTGAATAAACCCGAACTATCCCCTGTATTTGCCATTGCTGTTGCCTGAATCATTAAGTCAGGCAGTACTAGACGATGTTTTGGTATTTATCTATGATCAATGTTATCCCTTGGATTATCGTAAAAAATGTTATTACTTGGACATAAAGGTATCATCGGGTTGGCTCGATTTTAAAGAAAAATGTATAATTATAAATTTAATCATCAATGTTTATATCTTTTGTCTGTTTTATTTTATTTTGGTCATCAATATTTTAAGCAGTGTTAAATTTGGCCATTAATTTTTCAAAAGTGTCGAATTACCTTTTTTAAAGGAAGTGCAGACTAAAATATTATTTTTTTAACGGTGTTGGCATGATAACCTGTGTAGCAGTCCATGTGTACTTCACTTGACTTAAATGAAAATTTTCAAAAAACTTAGAGATTATTTTGTACTTTTTTGAAGTTGTATAATTAAAACGTAAATTCATTAATAATTTAGTGAGGTTAGATGCAGTTTACCCAATTATTAATGGATTTTTTTATTAAAGCCTTCTTAAAATCAATGTCTTCAAAAAGCCCAAAATCCTAAAGCCCATTAACACTCAAAACTTGACCTCCCTAAAACCCTAGATTTAGAAATTCCAATATATTAACTCCATTGTTAAATTATCATACGCCATTTAAAAGACCAGAACCAGAGCACTGCGAAAGGGTTTTACAGCTAAAATGGCGGCCAAAAGGAAAACCCCAATCAAGACCCGAAACCCAGATCTAATTCGCGGTGTGGGTAAGTACTCAAGGTCTAAAATGTACCACAAGCGTGGCCTTTGGGCAATCAAGGCCAAAAACGGCGGCGTTTTCCCCTGCCACGAACCCAATCCCAAACCCGCCACCGCCGTCGAGAAGCCTCCTAAGTTTTACCCCGCCGACGATGTCAAGAAACCGCTTCTTAATAAGCGCAAGCCCAAACCCACCAAGCTCAGGTTTTTTTTTTATTTAAATGTTATTTTTTAAAAATTTGTAGATCTCCAAAGATATGTTTTTGAATGTTGGGTTTTATTTTTTTAGGGCTAGCATTACTCCAGGAACGGTGTTGATTTTGTTGGCTGGGAGATTTATGGGGAAGAGAGTTGTTTTCTTGAAGCAACTCACCTCTGGGCTCCTTTTGGTTACTGGTATTTTTTTTTCAGTTTTTTAGCATTTTTTGGAATTTTTTACTGCTATCACTTGTTTGATTGTGATATTGTTCTTTGTTTATTGAATTTTGGTTTGGGATTTTTTTTAAAGAAATGGAATTAGTGAGTGTTAAGTGTAATTTTAAAGCAATTGCAGTTCATTGTTTAAAAAATTAATTAATTAATGTAATATTTGTGTAATTCAAATGCAAAGTTGATGTATGGCAATGGTGTTATTACATTTTTCTTGAAGTATGTCGTGTCCGACACTCATTTCCGGCACTTATCTAGACATATTGGTTATCGGATATGACCAAGACCCTTTATATATATGGAGAAACTTAGAAAAGATACTAACATACTTATATTCAATACTAGTGCAACTAACATAGATGTGTATTATAACCCAAAATCATAACCCGAGCGGCGTACTTGATTATTTTGTGTGCATTATATTTGTTTTCCAACATGGTATCCAAATTTGTCTCTTTTAGCTTAGTGTGGCTAGTTATTTCTTGGCTGGTTTGTGAACTTGGTTCTCATTGTTTTTGTTGAATATCTATCTACACATAATATAGGTTTGCGATATGACCCGGACCTTTATATATATGGAGAGACATAGAAAAGATGAAAACATACTTATATTCAATACTTGCACTACAATGCAACTAACATAGATGTGTATTATAACCTGAAATCATAACCCGAGGAACTGACTTGATGATTTTGTGTGTATTGTATTTGTTTCCTGACATGGGATCCGAATTTGTCTCTTCTAGCGTAGTGTTGCTAGATTATTGCTATTTCTTTGCTGGTTCTTCAACTTGGTTTTTTATTTTGAATATCTATCGTTCTTCATTCTAGTACTTTGTTTTAAATTTGGGGAATTCCCTTTCATTGCAGGACCATTCAAGATTAACGGTGTTCCTCTACGGCGTGTGAACCAATCCTACGTCATTGCCACTTCCACCAAGATCGACATCTCCGGGGTTAACCTAGACAAGTTCGATGACAAGTACTTCGCCAAGGAAGTAGAAAACAAGAAGAAGAAAACCGAGGGAGAGTTTTTCGAAGCTGAGAAAGAGGTCGGTTTCTTGTTTTGCATATATAATATAGTTTAAGCCGTATTAGTCGGATTTATCTAATTCGATTCCCCTGTTATCCGTCTATTACAGGACAAGAAGAAACTACCCGAAGATAAGAAAGAAGATCAGAAGGCCGTCGATACCTTTTTAATAAAGTCGATCGAGGGAGTCCCGGAATTGAAAGCCTACCTCGCCGCTAGGTTTTCACTCAAATCCGGCATGAAACCACATGAACTCGTCTTCTAGAGGAAAATTTTGCAGTTAGTTTTTACTTTGGTTTTTTGGACTATCAATAGATTTATTTAAAAAATACATGGGAAAAAACAAAACCTAAATTTTGTGATATTATTTTTGGTTGATAATGCAAAAACCCCTAATTTTATTACTTGAATTTGTGTTTTTGTTCTTAATTTGATTGAATCTTTGTTCTGTTTTCGTTGTATTGTTTGAAAATAACCAATATGCAAAAAAATGTAGAATTGGTATTAAAAAAAACTAAATATGCTTTATATTTGGTTTAATTTGTAAATATATATTCGTAACTAATTTCATTAATTTGTACATAATAAATGCATAACTTTCTTGGAATTTATATAAATCAAATTTTAAATTCTAATCTTCTAATTTATTTTTGGGTTAATGCATCGTCTGCGGTAAAGTTAAATAATTTTTTGTAGAAGATAATTATTAATGTAATTCTATAGATATTTGTTATTTTCATAATTTAATCTTTGAGAATAATTTATATTCGCATCATAATAAAAATTAAGATTTTTAGGTATTAATAAATTTTCGTTACATCAAATTTAAAAAAAAAATTGTTATTATACATATATCCATATTCAACTTACTTTACAACTCGAGTTTTTTTGTTTTAAAAGAACATAAATAATTAAAATAAAAAAATACAAATAACATTGAAAGATTAAAATTTACACAATTGTTATTACCAAAAATTCAATACAATATAATTTTTTTTTCTTTTAAAAAATGTATAATATGAAATAGGAAACAATTTAAAACGGAAAAAACAAAAAAAAAATTCACTGTCTAGAAACTAATTTTATTAAAAGAAAAACTGGTTAAACAAAAATACTTCTGAAAAGAAAATTAAAACTTGTAAAAGAAAATATATTTATTTATAATTTAAAATTTAATTATTTTAAGTAATTGAAATAATTAAATTTAAACTAATTTAGAGAAAATAGTAGGTATAATAATATTTTATTATCTTTAAAATTTAATAATATGACATTATTTTATTGCTGCATAAAAACTATCCCTTTTAAGATACCCCAACAATCTTTATTCATTTAATTAATTTTGAATCGGATTATATCATATACAAATAATTTAATAGGTTAAATTACATGTAAATTGGGTCCATAGCTCAGTGGTAGAGCATTTGACTGCAGATCAAGAGGTCACCGGTTCGAACCCGGTTGGGCCCTAACGTTTATGAATTTTAATTTTTAAATTATTCAGATGACATCATCACATAACGAATAATAAGTAGCTGGAAGTCTCAACCGAGAGTTTTTTTCACTTCAAACAAAAGGACTAAACCGATAAACAACAAAAGGATTAAACCGTTAAACAACAAAAATATTAAGTCCTATTTTAAAAAGGAATTAAAAATCAAAGTGGAAAAAAAATGAGATACTATAAAGATTAATTGATGCAATAAGCCTTTATTTTATTTTTATTTTGTATAAAACATGACAATTTAAATTCAAATTTTCTATTCTAGTTTTTTTCTGTTTATTATAAACTAGGTAAGTTAGGGGGTTTTATTAAAATTTTCAAAATTTAATTTAAGACAATTTTAAATCAAATCCACCTAGCTCAACTCCAAAAGATTTTTTAAAATACTCTATTTCAATTTTCTAATTATTTTTTACTAATAATATATTAATTCTATTTCATTTGATTTATCAAAAAAACATTCAAACTCGAAAACTCAAAACTATCCCATTTTGACTATAAAAAGTCCACAACCAAAACACACCCTATCTAAACTTGAAGTAACCCAAATACAAAATAATCAAACTTGAAATGATTCAAATAAATAACTCAAAATAACATATACCCAAGATGTCACTACCCAAAAACCCCTATTGGTAAAACCGAATGATCCAAACTCAAAACAACCCAAATTCAAAGTATCCAAAATTATAAAAACTCAAATTGACCCGAGTCAAACTTAATCCCATCAAAAACCATCACAAAGCTTAGTATCATATTATGCAGAAGCAAAAATAGCCATATCATATCCAAAAGGCAAAAGCATTGCACCAATTAATACCATAAAGCATATAGAAGCCATCCATTCTAATGAAGCTTTGATAGTACATTAGAAACATGAATATAGAAAGCCTAGAAAAATGTGAACCGAATCCCAAAAACAAGGTATTTTTATCTACATGGATTGTGAAAGTTGAAACAAGAATCCTCCTATTCCTACCTTAATCCCTTCAAAGAATGAAGGATAGCAAGAAACTTAAGGTCGCTTGCTTACCAAGGTTTTAAACCATGACTGACCCCTTCAGCAAGGATTGAAGTAAAATTGCCCTCATGAACCTATATGGTAATAGACATTCAAGAATATGTCAAATTTCTGAAGACAAAATGATGATAGAAAGTATCTATGCTATTCAAACATATCATCATCAGAGGATGATCATCAGCCAGCTTCCGTCGACATCATCACCGCATCGACATTAATGTTCGGACCTTGTGTTGTCGTTCGGCTTTTTTAGCACTTGGAGTCTTTTTCATTTTGCTTAGTTCTTCCATCACAGCTTTCTCCACAGTGTCAATGGAATTCAAGAGATTCTTTTGAGGTGTAAGAAGCTCCTCCGAAGATTCCTCGGGTTTCTGGTTTGTGACATTGAGCAATATCTTCGATACATTCCGTACCGATGGAGGACAAGGCTTCAATCTAGTAGTTGAAGCTGGTGTTGAGAAATTGTGCTCGAGTTGAGCAACTGATGATATGTTTGAACCAAGAATAGTTTCATCATGTGGTAGTATTGGGGTCTCTACTATTTGGCCTTCACCATCCCCTAAACGAGCTCTCCTCCTTTCAATGGCCTGGTTACATCCTTATAAATTTCAGTGAAAAATAAACAAAAATGCATATACCATGAACTATTTTTAGGATCGAATCGTATGACTCCGACGAACCTGAATCTAAATTATGCTTCCCCCTTATAACTGAACCAAAAGAAATACGAGAAATTTTCAGCCTTTGACACTTAAAATGCAAAAATTTCATTTGGTGCTCGAGTTAAGCACCAAAGAGATCAAATGCAATTATGGGATGACAATGAAACAGGACAGTATAACGAATAACAGTTGATGAAAGCGTTAAAAGCTAGCAAAAGAACTGAAAATATAAACCACATTCAATTACACAAGAGATAAGCAATGTGATACTTTTCATGTACTGTATGGATCCATGAACATTGGTATATATACATATACTAGTTTCAATATACCATTTTGACTTTATAACTATGTACATATATACCTTAATTTCTAGTTTCTTAATATAATATATAGATGCATGCAAATATAATTTAATTACATATAATAACATATTCATATGCAAATATAAATATAAAATATAAAATTATTAATTAAACTCAATAACTTAATTTAAAATTATACGAGCTAATACGGACTGATTGAGACTGATGTTGACCAAAACAATCCGAAACACACTAATGTTTTGACCAAAACTACTTGATACCGGTTTAAGGCTAAAATGGAACACACCCATCAATAGATTATTGACAACCATGATTAAAAATAAAAACAATTAGATTAAAAATCAAAGGGTACAAAAGGAGGGGGGGTTTTTTCAATGAATCAAAACCCAGAAATAAGAAAGTAAATTTAGTTCACTCAAACCCAGAATAAGCAATTTTTCATAGTAATACCAAAAACAAACACACTGCCTTAAATTTTTAAGTATTCGTTCATGAATGAACAAAATTTTAAGCACCAAAAATGGATCATAATTTCAAGAATCTATCATTACCAAAACAAAACAGAGCAATTAAACAAACAAAACTTAAAGAAACATATCAAAAGCCAATAAATAAAGAAGAAAAAAGCGATTATTACCCTTACAACAGCAGTGATATCTCTAAGAGGAGTTCTTGGGTACCAAGAAGGTAACACACTAGCCGTACCACGACCTCTTCCACGGCCCAAAGGACTCGGTGTCACCGAAACATTCTCTCTTCCGGTCGATCGATAAAGATTCCGGCTACGTCGAATACCGATTCTCGGAGTCCCAAAACTGCCACCTCGTCGGAGCCCTACACCACGCCCCGTCGAAGTAGTAACACCAACAACACCCATTGACCTACGCGTGACTGATTGTCGAACGGGAGAGCCTAAAAGATCCATCGATTCATCTGAGAGAATCCCCAAAGGCCCAGACCGTCTTCGCGCGAAGACTTCCGCTATATCAACGGCTCTCCCGAGTCTATCTCTTGACTCCGCCATTGCTGAAAAACAAGCAAATGGGTATCCAAAACTTCCCAAGAAAATGGAGAAAAAAAGCAAGAAGAAAAGAAGAAAATGATTGAAAATTTGGATTGGGTTAGTTCCAATTTGTAATAAACTACTTACCTTCGAAGAAATGGGGGTTTGCTTGAAAGGGTTTTAACGGTGATGAAGGGTCTCTTTGAGGCAGCAAAAGACTAAAAAAAAAAACTTTTGGCTCTTTGAAGACGGTGAATTTTGGCAAATTTTTCAAAATGAAAAATGGGCGGCATTATAGGCAAAGAAAGGAGCTCGGGACTAAGGGACTGATTTGTGATTTCAGCAATAACTTTTTAGCACGTGCGAGTCATTTGATTTTCAAATTTTACGTTTAGGCGCTTAAATGTAAACAAATATGTTTATTCTGGGTTTAGTCCTTCTATTATGCTGAAATTTTAGATTTAATCCTTATTAGTTTTAGTCCCTTTCCTTTTTTTTTATACATACTGATTACCATTTTTTTTTAAATTTGAAAAAAAATAAAATAAAATTATATAAGTAACTATATGAATAAATATATAATTTAAAAAATATAGATTTTAGGAAAATCATTTTAAAAGATAAAGATTTTTCCTGAAATATATATATAAGGATTATTAATTTATTTTTTCATTTTAAATAAAACTATAGCCTTAACTTTTAAATTTCTTAAGTTTAAATTTGACTCAATAAATAATTTGAAATTATTATAAAATAAAAATAATAAAAATAGTTATACAAATACATAACATAATAATATTATTAATTAAATGAATCATTCATAATTGCATCAAAAATAAAAATAAAAATAAAAATTATACATGATGTTATTTTATTAATGAAATTATAATATAATATATTTTTAATAATTTAATAAATATTAGATAATTTCAAATTTTTCTTATCTATTATTTTTAGTCTAATGTCTTTAATGATCATTTTCAATTTTCATCTCACCACTATAGTAATTAAATTCACTACTACCGCTAAGGGTGAAACTAGGGGCGAAACTAGGGGGCTAGCAAGGACCCCGGCCCCTCAAAATGAAAAATTTTTCATTTAGGCCTTTTAATTTTTTTTTTAAATTTTAATTTAGTAAAAGTAAAATTAAACTTTGGTCCCCTTAAAATATAAAAATTTGATTTGATCCTTTGAAAATTATAAAGATATAGACTATTAAAATGGTGATATTGCATTTTTACTATCCTACAAATTATAATTTAATTTTGACCTCTAAAGTCTTTTTCTAATTTTGCCCCTGGTTACTGTTGTTTTTAATCTCACTGCCTGTCTAAAGGAAACCCAAGTAAGCACTCCAGTAACTTGTAATTTACCAAGTTAATTTGAATTCTAAGAATATAAATAATAAAGAGTTTAAATTTCCTTAGAACTCTATTTTAGATAAGTTTGATTTTGAGTGGTTGGTGCAATTTAATTTGTACTGTTTACTCAGCTATAAGTAAAAACATTTTGGTGTGTAAATCTTTAACGAAATTAATGAACCAAAACGAATTAGTTTAGTTAATTGGTCAGCCATCAATTCTAATTTAGTTAGGGATCAGTTAGAGTTTTTTCAAATTTTAATTATTGATTAATTCGGTCTAAACTGAGTAATTAACGACTTAACTGATTAATTGAATTTATTAGTAATATATTGTAAGCCTAATATATTAGATAGGTCCAATATATTATGTAAGCCTAAAAAAAATTAAATTACCTTCGAATAATATAAGTAATTTTAATTATGAAAGACATTTTTGTAATTTCCCTTGTTGAGTTAGTGACTCAGTTGAGAGTGACACAAACTCAATTAAGAACCTAAATAATAGTACAGAGTAACAAATAACAGCAATTAACATTTGAGTAACACCTACTTTTGGATTTTATATCTCGAATTATAGAATAAACTTATTTATTATATTAGATCATGATAACTCTACAACGTGGGTGAAAAAAATATGTAAAAAAGTATTTATAACTATTGATTAAAATAGAGAAAAATATTTTTTAAATAATAATTTATTATATTCAAATTTCATTAAGTGCAGTTTTATTTCAGGTTTAAATTTTTTTTATAATTTTTATAAAAAATATAAAAAGATAAAGAAATATCTTATTTTTTAATATAAGAGTTTTTGTCGAATTTTTTAATTGTATTGGTTGACTCATGACATCAATTTAAAAATAAAATTAAATGTAGCACAAATATTAAAATTTCACTTTTTATACAATTAAAAGTATATTAAATTTTGATTTATTTCTCCAAAATATATATTAAAATTTGAGTTTTATTCAATTAATTCGTGAAATATATATATATAAAGCGATCAATATAACTAAAATTCAATATGGTATTTGTATTTTTTCCTTTTTTATAATTACTAAGTTACTACAATTTTTTATTAAAAAAAAGGCAAACTTATTTAACTTTTAGGGCACTTTCATTTTGATCACCCAAAATCAAATCATTACAAATTCGTCACTCAATTTTTAAGGCGTTTTCATTTTAATCATTGAACCGTTAAATCTTTAACGGCGGTTAACTATATACGCAACATCATGTTCTCACTTTCATTTTGGTCACCCAAAAAAAATCCTTTTTTAAAGCATTGATTGGGTAAAAGAGTTGAGGATTAAAGTGAAAATTTTTTGGGAACTAAAATAATGTAATAAAAATTTTCAAATTGTACTTATTTATCACATTGCCGAAAATTTTGGGTTTTATTTACAATTATTAAAAATGATTTATTTGAGTTTATTTTAATTTTGAAACATAAAAATAAAATTTTAAGAATTAAAATAAGACCAAATTAACTAATTTAATTAATTTCAATATTATAGTAACAAATCGGTTAATATTATCAATGCATAAAAAAATTTCTATAACTTATTTAATTGATTTTGATGTTCTGAAATTTAAATTTTCAATATTAAAAAAATTAGAACTTTCAGCAATGGGATAAACAAGTACAATTTGACCATTTTAAAGTCATTATTATTTTAATTTCTACCATTTTTTCACTTTAATCCTTAATGTTTTTTACCCCGATCAATATTATAAAAAATAATATTTTTGGGGTGATCAAAATGAGAGTATGAACATGATGTAGCGGGTACAAGTTAACTATTGTTAAATATTTAATGGTTGGGTCACTAAAAAGAAAGCACCCTAAAATTTGAGTAACGAAATTACAAAGATTTTATTTTGGGTGACTAAAATGAAAACATGCTAAAAGTTGGGTGACCAAAGGTAGTTTACTCCTAAAAAACTCTTATTGTTGAAAAAGAGAAAAGCCCTTGAAAGCACCATCAAGCCCCATGGGCCTTTAGTGTAGCCCATAGATATGATGATAAACTTATACCCGACGCAAATAAATCTTTGAATTTTGCTATAAATAAATTTAAATAGTAAAAAAACCCTTTTGTTATTGCCAAATTATATATTTTATTGTATCAATAATTTTATATTTATATAAATTTTTATATATTAATAAAATAAATATTACTATAGAAAATTAGAGACATTTTTAGTTTTAAAATATATATTTTTAATTTTTGTATAATTATTTCAAAATATTAAGATTTTAAAAAATAATAATAATAATAGAAGTAGCTCTTATGTCAATAGACATGATATGTTTGGCTCCCCAAAATTTGGACATGAAATAATACAGCTTGCTAATCATGTTTTCCAATCATTCAACAAAGTGAAGGCTTCACTGTTCATAAAAATCCAACCTCATCAATATGAGCTGAAACCCGATATAACCCGATTTGATTATAAAAAATTATCATAAATTTAAAATTTATTTAAGTTTAAAATAATTTTAATTTTTAATCTAAATCCGAAATAGCTAAAATAAGTAATTAAAAATTGAAGTGATTAGAACTCGAAATAATTCAAAATTTCAAAACTTTTCCAACCCAAACCCAAAGCTAACTTAAACTTTATATGAATCGAACCCGAAAATGACTTAAAATTGGTGGGACCATTAGTTTGGCGATCCAATAAAAAATCATTAAAATTCATAAAAAGAAAGAAAATAAAAATAGTAAGCTGGTTCAATTAGTCCACATCAGTTTGCGGTTCAACCGGTCTAATACCATTCTCTACGCTACTATCCCGACTAATTCTCAATCCAACCAGTTTGATAAGCTGATCCGATCTGGTCTAGTTCAAACATCACTATGAAAAAGTAACTTGAAACTGAACTGAAAAAAGTCCAAAAAAATCCAAACAATAATAGTCCGACACGAAATTGAAGCCTCAAACTTGAATAGCTCAAACCTGAAACAACATGAACTTAAAATAATCTAAACCCAAAATGATCTTAAATTTTAAAACTTAAACTCACCAGATCTAAACCGATTCAATCCAAAACTAATCCAATTCACTTAATTAACAAGTTTACATCCAAATTCGGAAAAATCGGATAATTCAACTTTTGAAGGGGTCTAAAACCAAAATGGGCCAAATATAAGAGTCAAGTCACATCAGATCAATAAGAGCAGCCAGTTGGAAAAGAAAAATAATGAACTGAAACCGAGCCCCTCACAAATCATTTAATGCGTCATAGGTCCTTGTAATTAGCCTTCAATTATAAAAGCTAAGCTATGGTGTTACACAAATTTTGCATAGATAATTGCTCTTTTTCATTTTTGGACCAACGTGAAATTTCACATCTTAGGCTAATTTAAGGCCTAACCCACCATGTCAGTGAGAGTACCAACTGAATTGATTATTAGGGTTTCAATCTGTCTTTACAAATATCCCTCTTCTCATCATTGTTGTGTGTTTGTACAACTTCTTGTTTAACCCTTTTCTTGTTTGTCAAGTTTCTCCTCCCCAAAAAATATTATTATTTTACGGTCACAATTCGATGTTATAATAATATTGTTATTTTACGGTTTCAATATTTATCATGGTAACGATGCTTAATGAAAGGAAAAATAAGTCTAAGACTTGAACACGATATGAGCTTCATTGCTGTTGATTTAACCGAGTTGGTTCATGCAGTCATTTTTAAGGCGTTAAATTATAGTTTTGGTGTGTTAATTATAATTAAATTTGGAATTTAATCTACTTTAATTTAGTATAGTTTGTTCATGTGGTGGATCTTGACATTAATTTTAGGGCTAATCAAGTATTCAAAGAAATTTAGTGAGGTTTTAATTAAAAAATTAAAATTTTGAGGGGCTTAACGCGAGTTTCTAAAAATTTTGGGGCATAATAATAAATTCTAAAAACTTTAAAGGGGCATAATACAAAATTTTCAAAAATTTAAGAGAGCTAATGACAAAGTTTCCAAATTTTGGGGGGCCAAGGCTTCCTGACCCTAATTACATTCCGTCTTTGATTTGATCCTTTTACTTCTATAATATCAATATTTAAATCTGTAAAAAAAACACCTTTTAACTCATAATATTGATATAAATATATTTTTAGGTGTTATTAAGAAAAAAATCGTATTTTAACAAAAATAGCTAACAATGTACAATAGTTTGAATAATAGAGGATCTTAATTATCTCAAATAAAAACACTAGGACTAAATCCCGAATTTGAATATATTAGAAAGGCCCAAAGCATAATTTGACCCGCACTCAAATTATTTTTTTCTAATTCAAATCAAACATTTACAATCCCATCCCTTATCTTTATACTACACTTTTATAGAACAAAATAAGATAAAACCCTAAATGATTTTAGGTGAAAAATCATGCAGTCCATATATATAGAGAGAGAGAGTGAAAGATCATATGAAGCACAAATGAAGTTGAAACATGAAGTTAAAGAGATGTATGGGGACTTGGCCACAATTGGAGTCCATTGATGAGGTGGGGGGATTTTGTACCATGAAAGTTGCTGCAAACTGACTGATGCTCTGCAAGTGTTGCCTATTGTTGATTGGTCTATCATTTTAATGGTGAAAAAAACAACAAAACCTAATTGCTTTAATGGTGATAGCTAAATGTAGAGGGCACAAATTTGCTAGTTGAACCCTAAAGGTAAGGTCATTGTTTAGTTTAGTGGTACCCCTAAGGTGTTAGGTTCCTTTAATGGATATCTACACTTGAATCATTGTGTGGGCAATGTTAAAAAATCAAACACATTGGTGGTCCAACTGGTTGTACTTCCGATTAAAAGTTTAATTAATTTAATTATTGGTTTGAATTACCTTTTATTAAGAATGGCAATAGAATGGGGTAGAGGTGGATGTTGTCAAGTCCATCACGCTTCGTAGTTGACATATTTTGTTTTATTATGAATATATAATCTTGAAAACAACTAGCACTTTTATGGATGTTGAATACATCAATTCCGGTTTTGCACCGTCTCGTCCCATCTTAATTTGTTTTTTGTTAATTGTTTCTAATATTTTTAATTTTTTAAAAAATAAACATAAAATACAAGGATTATTTTTCTACAGCACAATTTTACAATCTTACCCTTTTAATAGCTATATATATAAATGTATTCTTTTTTACAAGCGATGGTAATGGAGCGGGACAGAGACGGACATTGCTAAATACCTCACCCCTCCACACCACTTACACTTTCCACTATAAATGTATAATCTTCGAAACAAATAGAATCTTTATGAATGTTGGATATATATCCATTATTGTCTCATCCCGCCTACCTGAATTTAATTTTTACTAATTATTTCTAATATTTTAAATCTTTTTAAATGTAAGTAAATATTTAAATATAATTTTTATTCAAAAAAATAATATAAAATATCAGGGTGTTTCTATAACACATTTTTACACTTTTGAAGGTAAAATAATAATTCTATTCAACAAAACAGAGCAACAAACAATTACCATAACCACTCATACCCACTGCCCAAAACAACATCCATTCCACCCCATCTCATCTCGTATCAGTTTTCAAAAATATATCTACCTATACAAAATTAATCAGTTCAAAATACATCAAACAAACGATTTAAAAGTTACCATTCTTACTTTTCACCATACCTAATAATAATGGTATAGGTATATATGGGGAAGTGTTGGAAGGCATGTGGGCCATAAAGATGCCCTATGAGGGGACCCTACCTCTGAGAGGTATTCTACAATGAAGGTATGAATAAAGGTTAAAAAAGATAAGTGGGAAAGGGGAGAGCCCCCCACCAACAATGGACTATTGTCTTCAGCCATTCATGGTGGCCATAGATAACGATACTATATGTCAACCACCAATCCATCATGTAATTGATGTTCAGTCAAACTTTTTAACTCTTTTAGCAACTCTCACCTTTTGTAATTTCTTTTCTTCATTATTACGTCTTTTTAAAAGTTTTGGGTTATTAGTCTATTCATTCGATATTTAGAGAGTTTAGACAAAAATATCAACATCTAAAATAGGTTTGGATAAAATTTAAACTTGTGTAGAGAATAAGTTGTGCTTGAGCTTCAATATTTAAGACTCGAGTCAAGGCTTTTATTAGTATGGTTATGCATTGTAATGAACGATTCTGATTGTAGGGATTCAAATATATTGATTATAATTATTATTGGTACTTGTATTTATAATTTCTTAAAAGAAAAGTTATGTTTCAAATATTTTCACAATAATTGAATCTTGATTCAAGAAAATCGAAGGTTTTTTTTTTTCAGATCACTTTGAAAATTTTTTAAATGAGCTTCTTAAAATGAGTTTCCCATAAACACGAGAATTTTGTAAGAATTGTAAAATTTAACTTTATAAGAAAATCGCTAAGAAAATGTTATAATAATATAAATAATAACACATGAATTTATGTATTTAATTACTAAGAAAAGTTTAAATATAATAGTGATCGACTTATATTATTGTAAAGTTAAAGTAAGTTTATACATTTTTATAATTTTTGTATGAGTAATATTTTAATAATTTGGGTATGATTATGAAAATACATAAAAATATTTTCAATTTATGCATAAATAAATCGTATATAAAAAATTAGACAAACATTACAAACAAAACGACCTAAGCATAGTACTCCACCTAAGTGGGATTCATAATAGACCAAACCCAACCACGTTTTATACAAATTCCTTCCTTTTTCTCATTGTTTGATTGTATAGTTGATTTGAAATTGAGAATCATATTTCACATCGATTTTTTTCAATAGAAAAAATACACAGGCGTTTTTTCTCAATATTTAAAAAATTAAAATTTATCTGATCCCCTTTTTCCAATAATTGTTGACAATCGACCGTCTAGTCTATCAGTAATCAGTAGCCATTCCTTTCCACCTCTCTCCCTCCCTTCTTCCTTTTTTTTTTTTTTGCTTCCATTTCCCATTCTTTTGTCTCCTCTTCCTTTCATTAGTGGTTGTGTTGGTCGGATTCCTTATTGCCTCCCTACCATTTGTGACCTCCTTTGACTGACACCCACCTCCCTTTTTCCAATTTTCTCTTCCTCATGCCTTTTCATCTATTTTTTCCTTTTCCTTTTTTCATCAGTGTAATGGTTGCCTGACCAGCAACCTTCATTGCATACTCTTTTCTGTTCACCAAATTCGACTATTTTTTCTAGTTTAAAGGAGTCTTTTTCGGAATAATAAACCCCTTTGAGTCAATAGAGGCTCGTGTTTTCTCGAGTTCATAGTAACTCGTATTCTCAAGCCCAATAATGCTTGGCTAGCTTTAGTTCGTATCGACTTATTTTTTGTCTACGTTCGACTCACTATTTCTACCGTTGGTTTTAGATCTAGCGCACCAAGTCGTGAAGGTCAGGTGGCTGATGCCTAATGATGAGGCTTGTGTCTGAGATGTTTATGTTTTTTCTTTCTCAGTATTTTTTTCAAAAGGATTTTTATAAATGTGGTCTAACTTTCAATACTAGAGCCATTCACTCCTTTCCTTTAATTATAAAAATTTGTATATCAATACAAAATATTTTGTTAAAATAAAATCAATTGTTAATTTATATAAAAAAATTATATATGAAACATTTTAAATATAATTAGGATAAAAGAAATAAATAAATATATTTAATTTGATGGACTTAAATTTTATGTGCATATTTTTAATCCCTTATTATTGTTGTTTTGTTTTGATATGTTAAAAGCGACTCGTGGCCTAACATCAAATGCTACATAATAAACTACCTCAACCACAATCATCATAAAAAGGAAAAAAGTTACAAATAAATAATAAAATAATTGTATTTATTATATATTTTTTTACTTAAATAGTAACATTTGCTGTTATTTAATATTTAAAATTTGAATTTGAATTTTTAAAATGGTGTAAGTTGATTAAATAATAAAATTAGGTTTTTTTTCATATCTATTAAGAAAATATTTTATATTAAAAAAATTATTCAATAATTAATATAAGTGGAGTAGTAATAAGTTTGTATTTTAATAAAATATATTTTTTAATTTCTTAATGTATCTATCGGAGCAAGTCTAGTAACTAATTATTCGCGTTCTGTAAGCCCATTAAGGGATAGATGCTGGTTAAAAGATTTAAAACTGCTCCATACCCAAGACGATGGACGAACCCTCGGCCACCGATTAAGGTAGGAGAGAGACCTTTGCCATCTTTAATTGTTTTATTTAAAGATGATGTAAAAATATGAAAAGACAAAATTATCATTATAATAATATTATTTATAATTTAAAAAGAGTGTTTTTATAATTTCATAACTGAGTTTGCATCACCCTTAACTAGGCTACCAACTCAGTAAAGTACTTAAATAATATTATAATTATTGATTAAATTCAAGGATTGTCATATGGTTCTTGAATATGATTCTCTCTGGGTTCGTGGTTGCCCTCTCAACAATGATATTCTCAAGACTTAAACTTGAGCTTTTTTCTAGGGAGTGTAATGTGCTTTATTATTGCACCTAACGCTTATTGGTTAGTCCTTAAATTTTAAAACATTTTAATTGATTCTTCAAAGCATATATTTCATACCAATCAGGTCGTTCCATTAATTTAATGATAAATCGGGCGTTAAATGCCAACTTGAATGTGATGCGGAGCACGAACGTGTTAGATTTAAGAAGACCATTTTTTGGCTAGAAGATTCAAGTTGTCTACTTAATACATAAAAATGTATTTAAAATTTGATCCCCATATATATATATGATATTGGATTCATATATTTTAAATATTCTCGGAGTTAGTATAGTGATAAATGACAGTGTTGTTTGAGTCGGACTAGTTGGTCAAACAAGTTGGATCGAAAATTGATTGAGAAATTGGTTTGAAAGTGACTTTAAATCGATTAGACTGGGAACCGATATGAATTAGTTGAACTAATTAAAAACTTGTCGAACTAATTTTTTAATAATTTTTAATTGGGCCAATCAGGCTAGTGAACCAGTGATCTAACCGGTCAACCACCAATCCGGTTTAAAAAGTAATGATAAATGGTTAAAAATAAATGCAAAGAAAATGATGGGTCATAAAAAACAGTGTCGGGGTTGGTTTGTGGGCGGTCCCCGCCCTATGGGACCGATCCAGTGTCTTAAGCCCCACGGCTCGTCCTACCGGTTCCCCACATCGCTTTCATTTTTATTTATAAACAGTTATATTTATTATTATTTTTATAATGTACAATATTAAAACTTTCCCTTAAAAAATAATGCCTTCCTTATAGTATATATTATTTATTGCTTCATAGCCTTCACTGGGATTCTTGCATTTGACTTCAATTTTTTTTACATTTAATATAATGTTTTTTCTTGTTTTAAAAGATAATATATTTGATTATATTATTTTATTAATATTAGTGTTACTAAATGTTATATTTATCGAACCGATTAGATTAAGAATCGGTCATATATTAGTCTAAGCAAAAAAGTTGAATTGGTTAAATCGTAAATCATTCTGAATTAGGATAAAAATTGGTTGAGCCAAACGGTTGAACATCAATTGCATTGTAAACGGATGGCTTGATTGATTTGACCACTAATTTAGTTTTAAAAACCATGACATTAATTTAGAGACTATTATTTTTATTTTGGGTTTCTGTGCAATGGCGAAATTAGAAAACTTTTTTAGAAAGCCGAAATTAAATTATAATTTTTACGATAGTAAAAATATAATTTTACTATTTTAATAATCTATATCTTTAAATGAAATTTTTATATTTTTAAGAGAGCCAATGTTGAATTTCATTTTAAGGGGCGGGGCCCCTACCAACCCTCTAATTTTGCCCCTATTTTAGTGGCGAATAATAGTGTTGTTGAAATCAAACTAGATTGGTCGGATTAAAGACCAATCGATATACCGGTTTGTAAAAAAATTTAATCGATTTTTAAGCAAACTGTTTGAAACTAATAAAATAAATTAAGACAAAAATCGATGATTGTAGCGATCTATCAATTTTTAATTTTTTTAATTTTTATTAAAATTTACATATTTAACTGTTTTTAAATACATATTTAAATTAAAACTTACTGGTTTGAACCGTTAAATCACCAATATTTATTTTTTAAACATGGGTGGATGGATTGTTGATAAGTGAATGTAAAAGGATAAATTGTTTTGAAATTATATAATTGATTTTTTACGTAAATTGCATTAATATATATTTTTAATTTTGTTCATTAAACTTTTAATTTTAGTATTTATTTAATGTTTAATTAAACATGAATAAATATATTAGCATTTGCTTTTATGGATCTAACTACCTTTAAAATTACATATTAATGCATTTTATTTTAGTGAATATATAAAATTGATACATTGTTGATATACATATAATATGTATAAAACATACATACTATATATAAACATTGCCATGCATGTCATCACTGAATGATGATCATCTTTAAAATTTTAATTCTATGTTTTAGAAATTAAGAAAAATAAATATTAAAGCACTAAAATTTTAAAGCCAAATAAAAGTTATATAAATATATATGTATATTTATGTAACAATGAGTTTTTTTTAAGTGTAACAGTAAGTTAAACTTATAAAATGTTGTATTTAATTATGTTAATTTTAATAACTAAAAGTATTATAGAGGTTTTTGTATAGACTTGTTCGTGGGTTAGGTTGCCCGTTCAGGTTCGAAGGCTCGTTCAAATTTTGAGAAGATTTGGACAAAAATATTAGGCTTGAAAAATGAGTAGAGCAACAAAAAAAGTATTATTTAAAATATGGGTTGGACTCGGGCTTGAATATTCAGGGCCCCCAAGTCTGACCCGCCCTATTTTTAAGTTTATAATACTTCATATTATGTTATTTAGAACACATTAAACAATAAATCTATACTAAATATGTAAAACTGATCTAATATAAACATTAAAATAATATTAAAATGACTATATAAAAATTTTTAAAAAGTAAAAAATGTATAAATTTATTAAATATTAAAATAATATAATATAAATATTTTAAAAAATTTAAAAAATAATATGGGCGGATCTAAAATGGGTTTGGATTAGTTTGTTGCAAAAATGAGCGATTTTGACAAAACTTTAGACCCATGTTTTGGGTGGGGCCGAGCTTGGACAAACGTAAAGTATATTAATATCATGCTTAGACCCGACCCGAACCCAACCCAACTCGGCCCATGAGCACCTCTACCATTGTATTAGGAGTTAAATTACATTTTATCTCTTTTTTTTAAAAGGCAAATTAGCCCCTGTATGTTAGATCGAAGAGCAAACTGATTAAAAATAGATAAAATTTTTAATAGAAAGGACCGATCTACTCTTTGGTCTAATATCCAATGACTAAATTACCCATTTAAGTAAAAAAAGAGAGGCAAAATGCAATCTAACCCCTAATTATGCTAAACGTATTATGCTACCATATTTGCACCCATACCTATTATGCTAAACGTACGAGTTCGAATTTCGCCATTACGCATCTGTGCAAACAATCTTGGCTCCTTTTGTTGCGATTCTTCGAAAAGATAAACGACTAGTCATGAAATTTGTTCTATTTTTATGAGTAAGGATTGAACTCCCGACTACATAGTTAAGAAATGCGGCGAGCAACCACCACATCACACATATGATTAATATGTATATATATTTTAGTATGTTATTATTTGAATAGTACGATTCAATGAGTCAAGCCTGATTCGAGCTTAAATTTATATAAATAAAATATTTTATATTTAAATAATTTTTGACGCATTAATAATTTACATATATAACGTTCAAAATACTAATATATATTTGTTGTTATTATTTCATATCATACCATAATTATTTATCATAAAATTAAGTCGAACCGTTCCTTATGTTATCATAAAATTAAATCGAACCGTACCCAATAAAACTTTCTTTCACTCTCAACGAACTGTACAGTTGGGGCAGTACAATTTTAACAATTTAGTTCGAGACTGAGAGTCCCACTTTCGTCTTTCTCTTTCAATCCTCTCTAAAATTAGAAATAAAAACAAATTTATTTATTTGAAAAAAAAATCCCTGTTTATTATTAAACCAGACAAACCCAGCTACGTTGCTTTCTTTCTACTTCAAATGGCTGTGAAATTAATATCTCTCAATAACAATTAACAAGTTTTCTATTAGCTTGAGCTGACCGCCATTGAAGAACTAAATCAAAGCTTGTAAAAAAAATATTTGAAGTTGTTAAGAGTTGAAATTGGGGTGAATTAAAGGTGTGGGTGTTTTTTATTTTAAAAGAATTGAATTGGGTTTTTTTCAGAATTTGGATTTTGGGTTTGTTCTTCGTTTTTCTGCTATGGAGTCAAACGCGGGGACATTGGAGACCAGATCTAATAAAACGGCGTTGGAAAGGGAGGAAGTAGCGGCACTTGAATCGCTACAATTTACAGACGAAATCCACTGTTTGATGTCGGCTCCGGCGACCGACAATGCCAGTTCCTTCACGGCTTTGCTTGAACTCCCTGCTCCCCAAGCTGTTCAGCTTATTCACTCTCCGGATTCGGCTAACCTCATTGCCGCTCCAGCTCCGAACGTTGAAGATTTCAAAGGCGGGTTTCATTTTCCTTCTAATGGTGGGCTAATTGAACGAGCAGCCAGGTTCTCCGTGTTCGCCGGCGAAGGTAATAACAAGAGCGACTCGCCTGAAGCGACGTCGAACATTTCAAGTGCAAATCTCCAGAAGGCAGTCAAGAGTGAACCGGCTGAGACCGACTCGTCTCAGCCGTTAATTTCCGATCCAACGGTGGAGAACCGGGGTATCAAGAGAAAAGACCGAGAAAAGGTGAAATTTTTTATATTGGGTTTCTGGGTGTTTCAATTTCGATCCAATTAGCTGATAAATTTGTTTTTTTTTCGAGCTTTTTAGGTGAAAGGGCAGACGAAGAAAAGCAAAACAACGGTGAAAGAGAGCTCCGACGACACCGAGAAGCTGCCTTACGTTCACGTTAGAGCTCGCCGGGGACAAGCAACGGATAGCCATAGCTTAGCTGAGAGAGTAATTTCCTAATTTTCCATAATGATTCCTTAATTAATCTGCTTATTTGTTTTAATTAAGCTAATATAATCTTTGTTTTTAGGCAAGGAGAGAGAAGATTAATGCACGTATGAAGCTCCTACAGGAGTTGGTACCAGGATGCAATAAGGTCAGTTCAATTTGGATTATTTAGTTCATTAATGATTAATGATTTGATTATGATTATGATTGTGTGATTAAATTAAGAATATTTGTCTAAATGGGTACCACAAAAAAGTAGGATTAGTGGATTACATCTTTTGATTATATTTCTTTAGTAACGGTTTTTGTACTTCGTCACCTTTTTGCACAGAAAAGAGAGTTACTTTTTGCTATGGGCACGGCTCTTTGATAATTTTAATGTTCTAGACCTTTCTTCCTTTGTTGGGTGAGTTTGTTAGGAGTCCCTTTTGAGGTTAACATCGTCTTTTTCATTTAGAAACCGAGATAGTAGTTGCTGTTTTAGTGAAGGTAGTAAATGAAAAGAAGCTAATCTAATCTTTTGAATTGATGTTTTGGATGTTGAATACATCGGTGGAAAGGATGTTTGTTGCTAAAATGACGATTCTAGCCTTCGACGATAAAGGGAGAGAATTTTTTTATTCATGTGGAATGCTAGCTGGACATTTATCATCAAGTGCCCCTATGGACTTTGTCTAGTGGCTTGTTACATTAAATGTCTTTTTGGGGTCCCCACTTTTCATTGATGTAGAATAGTTGCTAACTTCTCTTACAAGTTCGGCATCCATACTCTTATGGGATAGCAAGAAAAAGGATCACAAAAGAAAATGCCTTTTCTGTATGCCAAATGCTTGCCTAACTACATGGGGACATGATGTGATGGTGCATGAGAAATTAGTTTAATTGTTCAAAACATAATCTTCGTTTATGTTTTCTTAATTGTTCACAAGATGTTTTCAACAAATGGGTGTAAGTCATTTTCTTGAAGATGTGACCACAAATTCAGTGTAAATTAGATGACCTATAATTTGAATGGATTTGAGATGCCTAACTGTTGAAAATGAACGAATGGTTGATATTAATGAATTTTTATTCGTTGATACACTTAGTCTTCCATTGTGAGATTGGAAATCTTTTGCTTCTGGTTAGCTTTATGTTTTTGTTTCGTGGAAACAATCTGGAACTTATTTTATGATGATACTACTTATACGCAGCCAAGTTAAACTTATATCACCATCATGAAAGTTTTTAACTTTTCGAACAACCAGATTCTAGGTGGATGCCCTTATAGTGACATGTTACCAATATATTTTATAACTTACCACTATCAAGAGCTTTGGTAACTATGCTTTTGTGTTCAATTAGGCTCTAGAAGTTTACTGCTCTGGAAAGCCTCGTAGTTTTCTTTGTAGGATCATATGAATTCAATTATATTGAAGCCTTTTTATGATCTTAAAAAAATACCATGTGCTGCAGATTTCGGGCACAGCGTTAGTTTTGGATGAAATCATCAACCATGTGCAGTCCCTACAACGTCAAGTGGAGGTGAGGATTGTGCATCTTGAGCATCACTTTAGTTTTTCTCATGTACCGTTCGGTTTGAACTTGTTAAAAGAAATCATGAATTCTTGATATGTTCTGAAGCATTGCAAGTGGGCTAATAAGTGTAGTGAAAGCCACTTGATGCCCCCCTATTGCTACCCAAAATCTTTGGTAATTTTTTTATCATATAGTTTTTAAAATTTGTAGCGTCTATTTGTTCCAAAATCACTTTCAAATGACTATAGATGTGAATTTGGCCTGAGATTAATTGTCTTAAATATTTGCCAAGACAAATTTCTAGTCCACCTTGCTATGATTTGTCTTTGGTTCTTCTTATGAACTTCCTTTACTGGATAAGTGGAAGCATTTGCATGGCCTCTGAACCGTAACTGGAAAAATTTGCTAAATTAAGAAAAGATCACAGTAGATTGGCATGTTTCTTTTTATGTTTTATGCTGCAGTTTAGATGCATTTCCATCCCCTTGGTCTTATTCTGGTTTTCATGTTTCTTTGGTTGCAGTTCTTATCAATGAGACTCGCTGCAGTGAACCCAAGAGTTGATTTCAACTTTGATAGTGTATTCACGGCAGAAGTAAGTATAAGGCACCTTTTTTCGTATCTGTTGAGCCTATAGTTCAGAATTGAAAGCTCTTTTCGTGATTCTCCCAGTTCACACGACAAAAATAGCTCTGCAAAGCTATGTTGCTCTAGCTCTTCATTTTACATGAAATACCTGTGTCTGACACATTCGGGTATAAGTATAGAGATATAATCCTTCAAAGACCCTCCAAATACATGGAAAACCTTATCTGTGTCAGGCGCATAACTGAGTCCAACACTCACACTCGAGTCTAACTTAGCTGCAAAGCATTTAGCCTTTGCAAAAGCACTTATATGGTGGAAATTTCTTGTAAAATTCTCTTTCATTCTGGATTTCTTGTTTATGAACTTGGTATATAGATGGTTAAAGCCTAAACGGGTTTACACTTTAGTCCATGGCTTCTTCCAGGGGGTTCCTCCTCAGTATCTTAAAGAACTACTCATTAAACTGTATGATAAAAGGAAGTCTGTCAGTTGACTGTATAACAGGTTATGTTGTGTATAAGCATCTATAGGATGTCGTATTTTCGGGTTGTCTGTTGAGTTTCTCTTCTTAAAGGCACTAACATGTTTGATCATCTTTCGTTATGTGTAGAGTGGATTTTTTATGGACAGTAACTTTTCTGGCATGGTTATGCCTATGATGTGGCCCGAGATTCAACTTTCAGCAACCTGTTTGGGGGAGAGAAGAAGTCTGCAATAATTACTTAACTCCGGAGAACTTGCTTTTAAGCTATGATTCCTCTGCAAACTCAGGTAATTTTCTCGATACCCTTAATGAGTCAACCTGACTTGTTGATAAGTTTATTTTGGTAAAAGTAGTAAAGTACCATGGAAGCTTTTGTTCTAGGAGCCGAATTGCATTTTGCTCCCTCAACTCAAAAAATGGGCAGATTAGCCCTTGTATGTTAAATCAAAGTGCAAACTGGTCCTTCTGTCATCCATTTTTACAGTTAAAAATTGATTCCAGTACGTCAGAATGACTTACACGTGGCTTGTCATGTATCACTCACTGTCTAATTATTCCGTCAGTCATGTCAGGTTTTAACAATACAAATGGATGGAATTTTTAACAGAAATGACTTATATTCTTTTTGAACTAGCATACAATTACTAATTTGTCCATTCTTGAGGGGGCAAAATGCAATCTGACTCCTAATACAAGGGCTTCTATGATACTTTTACCGTTTATTTCATGCCATGTACACTGAAAACAATGCTAACTCTATATCCCAATTTTGTACAGTGTCGTTGCACTCAAATCAATTGAAAATGGAGCTATGAAGTCCGAAAGAAGCTCAAAATGGTTAGATTTATCCAAAAAAAAAAAAAGTTCTAATGATAGCTAGTATTGTATATATATTATATATATATCAGAAATTAGCAGGGAAGTAGAGGAGAGGCCTCACCATATATATATATCTTTTGGTTTCCATGTGTTCTATTTAGCCGACTTCAGATGGAAACCTTCGATTTCTAAGGACTGGAGACATGAAATCTCAGTATGCTGTTATTATATATATATGTTATATACTAACTCGGAGTCATTCAATCAAAATACTCGGTTTGAGGTTGATTGATTCATATTGTAAAATCATAGAACAAACTATGATGATTCAAACTATTATATGAAGTCTTGGCTTCTTTTGTTTCTATTATTTGTTGTCATCTTTAATTAGTCTCTTGTTTTCTTTTTATCCTTTGGATGTTGCTGTGTTTTTGCAATGTTGTGAACTGATTTTAATTTAGTGTCCATTTGAATCAGTTCGGGTTCGGATTAGTCGGATTATTTTCTTTAAGAGCCTTAAAAGAGTAACATTTCAAGATTCAGGGTTCGAGTTTTGGATATTGCATCTCTCCTAATTTGCAAGCATGCAATGGTACAAAAAAAAAACTCGAAGTTTTAAAATCATTTGTATTCCCACGTCATAAAGAATAGAGAATTTTCGTATTTAACTAGTCTGATTTAAACACGATTTTATTTGTACGAAGATAATTTAAACCCAATATACTTAAATTTTTTAAGTCTAATCACTTTAAGTTTGAAATATTTTAAGCATCAAAGTTGAATTTTTCAAATTCAAAACAATTTAAACTTAAAATGACCTGATTATGAGATAATCAAATTTAAAATTGACGTGAATTAAAATAACCCAAAAATTTAAAATCCGAATTAACAATTAAATCTAAACATAGTCATTTAGATATCCAAGTTTCAGCAACAATATCACAACTCCTCATCGTAATTTTGTCTAGAAGGTTTAAATAAAAATATTAAATCCTTTTGTTTTATGTTGCTAAGTTATTTTATCAACAAATCACACGAGGAAGAAAATTACAATGCCTATCTCTATTAACAATCAAAAAGAAAAATACTTTTTAGCGTATTTCAATCCACATTTTCTTGATTGTTGTAATGATAATGATATCTATTGAACTAAGGGTCCCTTTAGATGGCCATTTACCTCTAGTACGGTGCGTTTAGCTTTCTTTTTATCTCACGCAATAATATCTAATCTCACCGTTGCCATTATTTTTACACTAACTGCAAATAAACGTACTATCCATCCAAATTGGCCCTAAGACTTACTCAACAAACTTGAAAATTATAAAGAATAGAGAATTATATAATTTTGTTAGCATCTATAGTCCCAAATCTCTTGTACTGGTTTTGAGCTAATAAGGAAAAAAATCAAAACAAAAAGAAAATATAATAAGGTTAATATATTATATGATACTTGAGTTTAGTTTTAATGTTTAATTTGGTGTATGAGTTTAACTTCAATATTTAAATTGATACTTATTAATATTATACCCTTATTCCTAGAGAACAACCCCTCCGATACACTCCTCATCATGACATCATAAAGGTCCTACTTACCATTTTAAAACATCATTTTGGGAACACTTTGACTTAATAATTGTGTGAACTCTCATATCTAATTCCAACTATCATGTACTATTTGAAATGATTGAAAGTACGTCCAATTGCCACCCTACCTATGCCTATAGTGGCGGACCATTTGGCCATTTGCCTCTAACCCACTAATAAGAACTTGAGACTGCAGCTAAGGGTATAAAAGCCCACAGTTTTGGCAGAAAATGAGACGATTCTCTCTCCTTCCATTCTCTTCTACTCTCTCCTAAGACATCCCCTTTTTCAACCTTATCTCTCGATCTTAACTTCATTGCCTTTGCCCACCAACTTCGTTGGCTCTCATATTGCTTTGAGCGAGGTAAATCACCTGTCCTCACCTTCTCCCCCGCCCTGTTTGATCCCTACATCAACCGTATTTGAGTTTTTTTTTGTCACAATTAAGCACTTGAGTTTGGTTTCAATATTTAAATTGAAAATTGAGTTTTTTTTTGTCCCAATTAAGTACATATGCTTTTCATTAAAGAACATGTGTCAAATATTCATTAGCTCACATGATGTTGTTTGGTTTGGATACTAAATTGAATTTTAAAATCAAACTCAGGCATCGAATTGAGAAAAAAAACTCACGTACCAAATTGAATATTAAAGTCAAACTCAAGAGTCAAATGATGTATTAATCCAACATAATCCATTAAAAATTTATATAAAAAAATAATAGGGTGTTAAGAAATGTATATATACATATATATGTTTATTATAAATGAATGCTTATTAGAATAAGAATTTCAATCTACGATTTTGGAGTATCTTATTATTACAACTTTGCTGTGCATTAAAATTAGAATTATATATATAATTTTTCCTTCTTATTTTTATAAATATAAAATATAAAAAATATTTTTATCAAATCTAAAATTATTTCAAACTGTTCATCCTATTTTCAATAAAGAATACATATTTATTTTTTATCGCTAAATTATTTAAAAGTTTTTATTTAAGTTATTATACTGTTGAAATCTTTCTTATATGTCATTCTCTGTTCGCACTGCATGCACCAATCGAAAATTCTCATTCCTCTTTTCTTCTAAAATTCAGTTTTTTTTTCATGACATATATATTTGAACATCAGAATCCGCGAATCAAAATTTAAATAATTTTTTTCTCCAATTTCCGATACTAACTATCAAACAACTTGGATATAAAATATGTTTTTCTACTCATCGATGGGTACTGATGCATCATATCTATCGTAGAATCGTTGTTTGAAGCTCGCTAGTCTTACTTTAAAGAAAACTTAACAACCCATTAACTTAAATTAAAACTTTTGAATAGTTTAATAACTATTTTATAACTTTTTAAAATTAATTGATCAAAATGAAAACTTGCTAATAGTTTAGTGACTTCGAGTGTAGTTAACTCTTATTTATTTTGTTTAATCCCAGCTTTGAACGATGTCGTATTAAGTGATTTCTCACTATCAGGAATCTAATAACTAACCAAATAAAACCCCCCAAAGAATCCCCAAATTCACCCTTGATCTTTCAAGGCTAAGCCACCACCACCACTACCACGATGGCCTTGACCACCATGCTCCGCCGCCGACTCTTCTCCCGGGCTTTCTCCTCCCACGACGGTCCAAGCCGGTGGACGACGCCCGGTCACCAGGAACGACCCAATGGTTACCTCTTCAACAGGACCCCACCACCTCCAGGCCAATCCCGTAAATGGGAAGATTGGGAGTTGCCTTGCTACGTCACGAGCTTCCTCACCATCGTCATCCTCGGTGTTGGTCTCAACGCCAAGCCCGATCTCACTATCGAGACTTGGGCACATCAAAAAGCCCTTGAAAAACTCGCCGCCGAGTCGTCGTCATCTTCTTCTGACTGAGATGTTTTGAAGCAAATTTCGACCGGGATCTGGGGTACGGATCTCTGCGAACGCTTTTGATTTCAATGTGTAGTTCGAATAAAAAGACGGGTTCTTTTTTTTTTTTAACGCTTGTAGTTGTTGAAATTTTATGGGTTTTTAATTTTACGTTTTCGATGATGATGATGAAGTCGTTGGCTTATTTGGGATCGTTGTCTAATATTTACTTATCGAGTTTCAATGGATGTTCAAAAGATTTTGAAAATAAATTAGGTTTATTGATCCTGTATTGATATGCCATTGCCCTAAAATTATCCTTATAAATATGGAATTTCATAGAAAAATGGTACAGTAGTTAGTTTAGAGCTTAACTTTCTGGTCCTTTTGGATAGTTTCTAAGAAAATTTTAGTTCTTTGCTGTTTATAAAATGTGCTGTCTAAACAAAAATTGGGTTTTTTTTTTGTAACGGGTGAAGGATCTGTAGTTAAATTTTTGTGGCTTTTTTTTGTTGGATTTACGCATTCGATGATGAAGAAATCATTGGCTTGTTTCTGATCATAATCTAATGTTCAGAAGAATTTGAAAATAAGTTGGGTTTATTTGCAATGTATTGATATGCTAGTGCCTTAATGCTATCTTTACAAAAATGGAATATCTTAGAAGAATTGTCTGTAGTTAATTTAGTGTTTAACTTGCTGGTCCTTTCGGTAGGTTCTATTTTCTGTTGATAAATGTATTGTTCAAAGGGCTTGTAGTTGTTGAAATTTTATGTGTTTTTAATTGGATTTATGCTTTCAATGACGATAATGAATTCATTAGCTTGTTTCTGTTCATAATCTGATATTTACTTATCAAGTTTCGATGGATGTTCAGAAGAATTTGAAAATAAGTTGGGTTTATTTGCAATTCGTTGATATGCTAGTGCCCTAAAGCTATCCCTATAAATATGGAATATCTTAGAAGAATTGTGTTGTAGTTAGTTTTGTGCTTAACTTGCTGGTCCTTTTGGTAGGTTGTATTTTCTGTTGATAAATGTGTTGTTCAAAGGGTTTGTAGTTGTTGAAATTTTATGGGTTTTTTAATTGGATTTATGCTTTCGATGACGATGATGAAGTCATTAGCTTGTTTCTATTCATAACTTATCGAGTTTCAATGGCTGTTCAGAAGAATTTGGGAATAAATTGGGTTTATTGATATGCTTATGCCCTAATGCTATCATTACAGACATGGAATATCTTAAAAAAACTGTACTCTAGCTAGTTTACTCTTGTGCTTAACTTGTTGGTGCTTTCAATAGGTTTGAAGAAAATATCAGTTCTTTAGTAAATTAAGAACCCACATTTGACTAGAGGTAGTATCATGGAGTAAATGAATATGGCATATCCGTAAAGGTTCCGAATGTTAGAAGTTACGCAAGGATAGTATTAGGGAAAGACGGGTTATCAGTTGACCCCTTACGGCTGTTGGGATGGGATCTCTTTGTAGGTATTATTACTATTTAGTTTATTGAGGCAGTATGTAAGTTGTATTCTACTTGTTTTTTATCAATGAAAAGGAGGAGAAAAAAAGGAATGATTTATGTTATTGTTATATGTGAAGGGCCATACATTAGTGTTGAGCATTTAGTAGTTAGTATAATCAAGGATTATTGACCGATAGGATTGTGATAGCTTCGATTCTTCGGTTTTTTGAGTACTCGTATCCATCCTATATGTGGCATGGGAATAAGAATATGATCCTTTAAATAAATGGAAATCTCAGAATTTTGAACATACTTGTGTTTCACACGAATGGTACGGAGGAAAAGACTATTTTACTTGATAGAATTGTGATTGAGAATTTAGGAGTAGGGGAATATGTTACTGAGGATTTTCCATCCTCGTATTCTTGTTCAGATATAGGTTCAATCGATGAAATGAAAACGATCATCTCCTCATTCCGCACTACCACCTACTTTCTTCCTTGTTACCCCATCCCTTTGTTGGTTTGAGGATATCTATCGGACCAAACATGTTATTGGTTTTCAGTTTAAGTGATTCTATCGGTTAGGTTATGCTCTAACACCATGGTGCAAAGGCCGTGGTGTACTCCCTTGGCAGGTCCACTTAAATGATATTGTATATTAAAGCTTTCTTTGAACAGAAGGCTAACTATTTGAGTGCCACTTAAATGAGATTGATTCTTTAAACTTGATCTATATACTGTTTGAGTGCCAATCTGCACATGAAGTTTTGACAGTGTTTGCGATGCTTTCTTAAAGATTATGAATTTAAAGCAGAATAAATGATTTTGTTATGGAAGACAGAAAAAGAAGGTAAACCATGAAGTAAAGATATTGGAGCACAATATTTTCAAATATATAGTAAAGTAAAATTTCATAATGCGTGACATAGCTCCATTAGTTGCAGGAGAAATACGTTCCAAATTGGAGAGTAATAAGCGCTCAAATCGTACTCAACATCCTTCTTATATTGTCAAGAAGCATTTGATCATGTAAATTCTTTACATTTACATACTTTTTTACCTTCGAGTGGGTATACTATTTATTATTAAATGGATTAATTTCATCGATATTGAATATAGTTAATATTTATTATTTAAAAAATGACATAAAAATATTATTTATTTATAATTCAAAATATTTCAGGATAATAAATTTTTTAAAAAATATAGCTATGTAAATCTGTTGAATTTTGATTTTATCATATTTTGAATATTTCATATAATAAATAGACTAATTTGGTTTTTGGCTTAGGCCAAACTCTAAACGATGTCGTGTAGAGAGCATTTCTCACTGTCAGGAAGCTAAGTAAGTAACTAACCCAATAAAATCCCTAAAACGAGTCCCCCAAATTTATCCTTGATCTTTCAAGGCTAGGCCTCCACCACCGCCACGATGGCTTTGACCAACATGCTCCGCCGCCGACTTTTCTCCCGGTCCTTCTCCTCCCACGACGGTCCAAGCCGGTGGACGACGCCCGGTCACCAAGAACGGCCCAATGGTTACCTCTTCAATAGGACACCACCACCACCAGGTCAATCCCGTAAATGGGAAGATTGGGAGTTGCCTTGCTACGTCACGAGCTTCCTCACCATCGTTATCCTCGGTGTCGGTCTCAACGCCAAGCCCGATCTCACTATCGAGACTTGGGCACATCAAAAAGCCCTTGAAAAACTCGCCGCCGAGGAGTCGTCATCTTCTTCTGACTGAGATGTTGTGAAACAAACTTCAATCTGGATCTGTAGGGGGTACGGATCTTTGTGAACGCTTTTGGTTTTCTGTTGATAAAATGTGTAGTTCGAATAAAAAGATGGATTCCTTTTTTTTTTTTCAACAGTTGAAGGGCTTGTAGCTGTTGAAATTTTATGGGTTTTTTAAATTTGATTTACCTTTTCGATGATGATGATGATGATGATGAAGTCGTTTGGCTTATTTGGGATCGTAATCTAATATTTACTTATCAAGTTTCAATGGATTTTCAAAAGAATTTGAAAATAAATTAGGTTTATCGGCACTAAAGTTATCCTTATAAATATGGAATATCTTAGAAAAATTGTGTAGTAGCTAGTTTAGTGCTTAACTTTCTGGTCCTTTTGAGTAGGTTCTAAGAAAATTTCAGTTCTTTGCTGTCGACAAAATTTGCAATTTAAACAAAAATTGGGTTCTTTTTGGAACGGTTGAAGGGTTTGTTGTTGTTAAAATTTGATGGGTTTTTTTAGTTGGATTTACTTTCGATGATGATGAAGTCATTAGCTTGTTTCTGATCATAATCTAATGATCAGAGGAATTAGAAAATAAGTTGGGTTTATTTGCAATGTATTGATATGCCAGTGCCCTAATTCTATCTCTATAAATATGGAATATCTTAGAAGAATTGTGCTGTAGCTAGTTTAGTGGTTAACTTGCTGGTCCTTTCAGTAGGTTCTATTTTCTGTTGATAAATGTGTTGTTCAAAGGTTTTTTTAATTGAATTTACGCTTTCTGTGATGATGATGAAGTCATTGGCTTGTTTGGGATCACAATCTGATATTTACTTATCGAGTTTCAATGGATGTTCAGAAGAATTTGGGAATAAATTGGGTGTATTGACCCTGTATTGATATGCCAATGCCCTAATGCTATCCTTATAGAAATGGAATATCTTAGAAAAACTATGTTTTAGCTAGTTTTGTGCTTAACTTGATGGTCCTTTCAAATATGTTTGAAGAAAATATCAGTTCTTGAGGAGGTTCTTAGGAAATTAATAACCCACATTTGACTAGAGGTAGTAATAGGAGTAAATGAATATGGATAATCCATAAAGGTTCCGAATTGTAGATATTATAGAAGGATAGTATTAGGGAAAGACGGGTTATCAGTTTATTGAGGCAATTTGTAAGTTGTGTTCTCTATGGTTTTTATCAATGATGCTAAAAAAAAGGAATGATTTATGTAATTGTTACATGTGAAGGCCGTGCATTAGTATTGAGCATTTAATAGTCAGTATCAAGGTTGCAATTCAGGTGTTGGATGAAGAATTATTAATTGATAGTGTTGAAGGACTCTTTTGGGAGAAGTCTCCGAAGTGTCGTTTGATGGGCATCCGGTTGGCCCCTAACAATGGTTAGGTATTGTGCTCATGCGGGGGGTTTTGTCTTTCGCTTCTGCAGAGAGCTTCGAGCGGTTTATGAAGTGGGAGCATTTAACCAATCAAGGAAATGTGAGGATTTGCTTTTGTTGGGGTTTGAAGTCATACCTTATATAAGGTTATGGGTTCAAATCCCATCAAAAGTAAATCCTCACATGAAATGTGAGTTAGGTGCTCATTTTGTGAGCCCCTAGAGGTTCTCCACTGAGGGGGAGACAAAATCCCGACATGGGGATAATACCAGACCATTTTTGGGAACTAGCCAGTTGTTCAGCAGATGATCTTTTGAAAACGTCTCTTGAAGGAGTCTACCATCTCAACAGATGAGTTGTGATTAAGGCTTTAAGATCTTGGATGTTCTATTTAGCGTCGATTCTTTTTCTAAATACTTGTATCCGAACCATGTGTGGCGTGGGAATAAGAATATGATCATCTAAATAAATAGAAAATGTTAAACATACTTGTCTTGTCTTGTTCACCTAGTTTATTAATAAAAGGTATAGTCATTGTTTTTTCAATTTTTATTTCTATGTATTAAATAAATTGTTTAATCATAAAGTCCTAAGAGTAATATGATTAGATGTGTTTAAACGGATAACCGAATCGAATTAGTATTAATTGAATTAATTGGACTTTGTAATTCTTTAATTGAATCGAAATATTTTCAAAAAAAATTAACCAAACCGAAATATTTTGATTAATTCAGTCAATTAATTGAATTAACCAAAATTTATATGTTTTTATTTTTTATTAAAATAAGTATAAAACATATAAAAAATGATAATGTTCATTTGATTGAGTTAATCGAATTAAAACTACATATCATTTGTATTGTCAATTATTAAGTTCGTTTAATTCGATTAATTACCTAATTTTGAATCGAATTAATCGATAATTGAACTTTCAAAAATCATTAACCGACTTTCAACTGAATTAGATCGATTAATCGATTGATTAATCGAATTAAATTGGTTCGATCAATTAATTCAATTTTAACCGAAATTTGATCACCCTTAAATATGATTATTCTTAAATGTCTTTTATCACAAAACCATGTCAAACCACCACTTATTGGCTATTGCGACTTGGGTAATAGTGATGCATCACTAGATGTCACTCACAGTTTGTAGCATTAGAATTTTTTCAATGTTACTGTCAACGTTACAGGATCCTATAGAGTCAAACATTTTGATTGGGACGATCAGATTGTAATGGAAGTTAGGATTATATTTAAAATGTGACGAAAATTAAATTGATTATAGAAATGTTATAATAAATAATTTAATTTGACAATGTTAAAACAAAACATTATATAAGTACATGCTTGATGCACATGTCTATAGAAGACTCATTTAAACTAGTGTGAAGAGTGTGTTCCACACATTTTAATTTATGCATAATCGAATTTATTAAATATTGTATTCAATAAAAAAAATTCAGTTAAGGGGTTAAATTAAGATTTAAAATTATATTAATAACTCTGGAGATAATCAAGTTTAAAAAATGTATCTTAATTTTCCTTCAAGAGTTTTACGACAATTAGAACTTGTTTTTGAGAAACCTTAATTCTAGCTTTTGTTTTCACCACTCTTCAAATTGTTTCGTCTCTTGTGGATCCACTCAAAGCTTTTCATTTGGCTGTACTATCGGATGATGATTGTTTATCCATATTTACACCACATGCATTCAAAGTAAGAAATTTTGATGGACATCTCCAGTTTAAAGAAATCGGGGAGGAAACTGTTAGAAGGTGCAATGGCTTACCTTTGGCTGCAAAAGCCATTGGAAGCTTGCTACGCACAGTTAAATATCATGGAGAATGGGAAAGGATATATGAGAGTGAGATATGGAACTTACCAGAAGAGCAGTGTGGCATAATTCCAGCATTGCGATTAAGCTACCATCATCTTCCGTCATACTTGAAACGATGTTTTGCATATTGCTCCATACTTCCTAAAGATTATGAATTTGAGGAAGAAGAAATTATCTTGTTATGGAGAGCAGAAGGTCTCCTGCAACAAAAAGCTATGCCTCAAATTAAAGATCTCGGAAATCAATATTTTCAAGATCTAGTGTCCAGGTCATTTTTTCAGATATCCAGTAAAGATAAGTCCCGATTCGTAATGCATTACCTTATCAATGATTTAGCTCAACTAGTTGCACGACAAGTATGCTCAAATCGCATTCGGCATTCTTCTTATATTATCAGCATGTTTGACACAGTGAAGAAGTTTGAAGCATTTGATCAAGCAAATTCGTTACCTACTTTTCTACCCTTGTTTTTTACAAGTTATTATCTAGAGATCTATTTAACTAATGTTGTCTTGGTTGATTTGTTGCCAAGACTTTGCTACCTAAGGGTGCTCTCTTTGAGTGGATACAATATTGTTGAGTTGCCTGACGTTTTTGAAAATTTAAAGCATCTTCGTTACTTGAATTTTTCTTACTCCAAAATCTAATGTTTACCTGATTCTCTGTGCACACTTCATCATTTGGAAACTTTATCATTAAAACAGTGTTCCAAGCTTCAAAAGTTGCCCTCGAAGATGGAAAAGCTTGTTAGCTTGCAATATCTTGATATCAAAGGTGCAAACTTAATAGAAAGGATGCCTTTCGGAATTGGTAAGCTAACCAACCTTCAGAGGTTATCTGATTATGTTATAGGGGAAGGTGATGGACATCGTATTAAAGAATTGATATATTTGTCAAACCTCGGAGGTGATTTCCGTCTTTCTGGATTGGAGTATGTTAATGGTCAAGATGCAGGGGAAGCCAAGTTAAATGAGAAGAATGGGATTGATCGATCGGTATTGCATTGGAGTAAAAAGCTTGAGAAGGATTCAAAGGAATAAAGAAGATGAAGAATGGGTGTTGGGCTCTCTTTGTCCTCCAAAAAAGCTTGAGCAACTTGTCATTCAGAATTACGGTGGTTCAAAGTTCTCTACTGTTAGTACAAATTTCCGGTGAGGAAAATCTCGAACACACGAACGAAATTCGAACAGAAAAAGAAGAAATAGGACAAGGATTCAAGGTGTGGAAGTGTTCAGCTGATATGTCCTTCCCAGAAGAGGGTTTCCCTATGAATCTCACATCACTTGAAATCTCAAATGGACCCAAAATGTATACATCACTTGTTGCATGGGGATTAAATAGACTCACCTCTACTCAAGAGCTCAATATCGGCGGTGAGGGATGCTCACGTGTGGTGTCATTCCAGAAGAAGGGATAGGAAGAATGCTGCCTCCTTCTCTCACATCTATCTGCATTGAAAATTTTGAGAATTTGGAATTCATGTGCTCCAAGGGCTTTCAACACCTCACTTCGCTTCACGAATTGGAAATAAGTAATTTTCCAAAACTCACATCTCTTCCAGAAAAAGATATGCTTCTCTCACTTGAGCAGCTACATATTTTCAATTGCCCGTTGCTAGAAGAAGGGTGCAGTAGGGGTAAAGGTCGACAGTGGTCCAAGATTGCCCACATCCCTTATGTCCGTTTTCAGTATAAAACAGTCATCCCAAGGGAATTAGATTGAAAGTAAAGCAGCAAAACCTGGCACTGATTTCTCCACACTTAAACCACAGGTGTGAAACCATTTTAAACACATTTTTAGTTCCATATATGTGATTGTCCTCAGAATAACAAGATAATAGCAATCAGTCTTATATAATTTGTATTCAATTTTTCAGGCATTGAAAATTAAATTGGCAAAAATGGTTGATGAATTCAACTAGCCTTCCTTTAGCTTATTTGATTTGATGTTCAGCAAATTGAATGTTCAGTTTTCATCTGCATGTTCTGATTTCTAAGCTTCCTTGGTGTACATGTTTGCTTAGCTCTCAGAATACGGGTTGGCACAGACTAATTTTGGAATGGACTTGGCATATGCCGTATAGTCGATCCTTCTTTGAAGACAATGTGTTCAATTGCAATTGTTATAACCTTTGTACATGGGAATGGGATTTTAGTTGAAAATATTTGACATTCCATTGTAATATTGACCAATGGTATTTCAAAAGAATAAGTCTTTACTTGATAGTTTCACGATCTTTGTGGATAGATTCCTGTTATTGTGTAAGGATACGAGTCGTCGCCACTGTCTATTATTGATCCTGTCAGGATAAGGAGGGATGCACTACGCAGTACGGCATGTAGTTAAAGAGCTAGATTTAAGCATTAACACAAGAGAGTTCACTGACCTGCAATTTGGGGTTTTCTCACTTGTAAAACACTGATGACATTGAGATTATACTTCTTTTGAACTTGCAGCCTCAGTGTTCCCACAAACTATAGTCTGCTGATCTCAAAGTTGGCCATCCTAGTTCTTGGAAATTCTCAGATGATACATCCGTTTGAAAGCTACTTTCGAGCTGCATTAATTCACTTGATGAGGAATTGCTTTTTTGATCATGTGGATTGAACGACATTAATGAACTCAGTGTCTAAGTGACTGATTGAAAACTTCATTTAACCATTTTGGTTACTGCTTCATATCAATATAATCAAGTATTTTGCATTCAAAAGAAAGTATGTTGTTTTTCATTTTCTTACACAACTGCTGTGATCATGGATGGATGCATCATCAAAATTTCAGAGCATCCCTTATTTTGTCATGCTCAGACCACATGTATGAAACCCTTTAAAAGATAGACAAAGATGGTGGTTCACTGATATTTGGTTTTTGTAAGACAGATAATATTGTAAATGTGATATATTATTTGGTCATTTTGGTAAGACAGGGAATCTGAAGCTTGAAAGCTAAATGTGTCACAGTGGGCTTTCTATCACACTTTATATGGATTTCCCCTGCTTTGAAAGGCTTCAACAGTGATGTTATCAAATGTTTATGAGATGGAGAATATGTTCTTTGGTACTCCCTTCTTGTGTTGGACTATATTTTGATATTAATGGAAATAATTATCTTGATGCCATTGGCATGGAGCTCAACGTTCATTTACTTGGAAATCGGGACAATGGACAAAAGCTATGACAAAATTCAAAAACAAAGGTACCCGTTAGTAAAGATATAGATGTACTGGTCGGGTTTAAGTATGATATTAAACTATTTTATGTTTTTTAAAATTCGACTCAGCCCAAAATTTGGGCTTAAAATGTTGCTCAAACTTGTCTATATTTATAAAAGATTAATCCAAACCCATTTTAGCCTTATCTATAGTATTTTTAATTTCTTTTAAAAATATTTATATTATGTTATTTTAATATTTAATAATTTTATATATTTTTTATTTATTGAAATTTTTTATATAATACCATGTATGTAAGAGTATAATCAACGATTTGACAGCAAAAGTAATAAGAAATTCAATATAGAATATTATTTCTAGTGCAACAGGATATGATTGATTATCTAATATTTCAAAATTTAATATTGGTTCATTAGAACCGTATAAATTGAGATGCAAAACTCCTATTAGTAAAAAAACAGAACCCTCTGCAAAGTACAAAATAAATTTTGTAATTGAGTATAGACGTTTCTCCCCCCTCATGGATAGAAGTAGATAAATGAGAATTAATTCAAACTCCCACATGATAAAAAAAAGTAAAAGGTCTCAAGAATAAATGATCCTATTTGACCACTATACATTGTTAGCATCAAGAAACAAAATAATCATGAATCTCGAGTAATTGACTAAATCGCCAAAGTTGTTAAAGTGGTAATAAATCCTATCAGTTAAATGGGTCTATAGAAAGTTCAACTATTCCTGATCTTCAGTAAAAATAATAATGCATCCAATAGTAAATCCATTCATTTTAGAATTACAGACACTTTAACCCATTTTGGTCAAATAAAAGAAAGACATAATAATTTATTCGACTTTTTAACTTAAAAAAATCATTTTAATTCTCTATTTAGATTTTTATTTTTTAGCCCTTAAATTTGTAATTTTTTTAATTTTTTTCTAACTTTATTAACGTTACATATATGTGGATATTATATTATTACTTAATTAATTTTTTTAAATTTTTAAAAAATATTTTTAAAAATTAAAATTTATTGTTAAAAATATAAAAAAATAAAATTTTAAAATTAATTAGATGTTGGTGTGTTTTCTAAATGACAATTCACATATATGTCAAGTCTATTTTGAAATAATTTAATAAAAAATAAATTTAAGAGTTAAAATTATTTTTTTATGCAAATTAGGAAGGATCATTATGCCTAAAAGAAAAGCTATACATATAACTGCAGGGACAAAAAAAATGGGAGGGTGCAATAATTTCATGGACTGGTACCTCTTTAATTTCCAGTTTCATTGTCTTTTCCCATCAACAACCATTTGGGAGGGTGCAATAATTTCATGGACTGGGACCTCTTTAATTTCCACAACCACTTGGGAGGGTGCAATAATTTCATGGACTGGGACCTCTTTAATTTCCACTTTCATTGTCTTTTCCCAGCAATTGGGGTCCATCTTTATCATAATCCAATGCCTGCCAAGTGATAGTCTGAATTGTTGGATGCTTAAAAAATATTGTGCCAACTTCTTCAACTTTCACTAATTACACAGAATCCATCTTTCTTTCTATTTTGGTCCTTGGGTTTCCATTTTCGCTTTGTTCAGTTCTCTCTTCATCTTCTTTCTTATAATTCTGTTAGTTCAAATCTCCGGTGAGAAAAATATCAAACATACGAATGGAACTTGAACAAAAAAATAGAATAAAGTTCCAAGGCGTGTATCAAATCACTATCTTTAAGGTTATATTCGCCACCACCAATCTTCGGTGTGCAAATGAGTTCCAAGCAAATTAATCTCGAGGATACAATTAAGCCAATGACTATTTGCATTTTGTATTGCCGAAAATAGTTCACTACGCACTGAGCAATGTATAACAAAAACTCAATTTCTACAAAAAATTTCTGCAGTAATATTTTATAGAATAATCTAATAATATTAGAAAATGAAGTAAGGAAAGAAAGAATATTAGAATTTGTTGGTGTGTTTTCCAAAGAAAATCTTATTCTTATTTATAGAAATTTTCATGTCTCTTCGTAGAAATATCTTTCACCAATAGTTGTCTTTCTGAAAAATAATGCCTTTAAACTAAACACATAATTATTCATTTAATATTATAACTATTCAAATAATATTATTTGAATAGTTATAATTTTTTCAAAAAATCAAAAAATAAAATCTTTTAATTAATTATACCCGCTCATTTATAGTTATTGAAACATTATAAATATTTGAAAATGTTCCAACAAATTCCACCATGTCTGTCATTGGAAAGGCTGCTGTGTTTCTAGAGCTCTTGGAGGGCAAGTTGCTCGACTCTGCACTCAACTTTGTTGGTGATCATAAGCAACTCCGTCGGTAGCTCAAACAGTGGGAGTCCATATTGCCCGATATCCAAGCAGTTTTGGACGATGTAGAGGAGAAGCAGATCAAGAACAATGGAGTGAAAAAATGGTTGGAGGATCTCCAGGACTTGGCTTACGATATTGATGACATCTTGGACAAGTTTGCTTATGAAGAGTTACGTCTCAAGCATCGAAAGACTCAAGCGCAAGCTAGCACTAGCAAGGTACAGAAACTCATTCCTACCTGCTATATTGGTACTAGTTTCACTCTCACTTTTTTTCCGTTTAAGAATTTCATGATTCCCAAGGTCAAAGAGATCACTGCTAGACTGAATAATTTAACTACTCGAATGAGTAGTTTGGGGTTGAGTGAGATCTTATCTCAAGCTCCAACCTCCAAGGGAAAGCAACCCAAGCTGCAACCAACTTCTGTATTGGATGAAGTTATGGAGTATGTTGGTAGACACAAGGAGAAGACAGAAATGATTGCGTTGCTCAAAGGTGATAACTCCAATGGATTTTGGAAAAGAGGCAATTTTACAGTCCATCACTTCTGAGTCATGTGATTACATTAACTTGGATTTACTTCAAGTTAAGTTGAAGGAGAAATTGTTTGGGAAAAGATTTTTGCTTGTATTAGATAACATTTGGAACGAGAATTATTATGATTGGACCATCTTACTGTCTCCGTTTGGAGCAGGGACCAATATCATTGTAACCACTCATCTTCAAACTGTTTCATCTATTATGGATCCATTCAAAGCTCATTTGGATCAACTATTGAACAAAGATTGTTTATCTATATTTACACAACATGCATTAAAAGTAAGAAATTTCGATGGATATCTCCGGTTTAAAGAATTTGGAGAGAAAATTGTTAGAAGGTGCAAAGGCTTACCTTTGGCTGCAAAAGCCATTGGAAGCTTGCTACGTATTGTTAAATTGCATCAAGAATGGATAAACAATTGAAGATAAAATTGTTAGAAGGTGCAATGGCTTACATTTGGCTGCAAAAGCCATCAGAAGCTTACTACGTACGGCTAAAGATCATGGAGAATGGGAAAGAATATATGTGAGTGAGATATGAGACTTACCAGAAGAATTGTGTGGCATAATTCCAGCTTTGCGTTTAAGCTACCATCACATTCCTTCACATTTGAAATGATGCTTTGGATATCACTCCATACTTCCTAAAGGTTATGAATTTGAGGAAGAATAAATATCTTGTTATGGAGAGCAAGTTTCTTGCAACAAAAAGCTATGCCTCAAATTAAAAATCTTGGAAATCAATATTTTCAGGATTTAGTATTGAGGTCATTTTTTTTATATCTAGTAAAGATAAGTCCCGATTCGTAATGCATGACCTTGTTAATAATTTTGCTCAAGTAGTTGCAGGAGATACATGCTTCAAATTGGAAGGTGATGAGCAATAGAAGTTTGTTGAAAGCTGGACTGCAAAGCAACATGAAACCAACAGCATGGTTGGCCATCGAGCTCAGTAGCATTGCTTAGTGTGCAAGGATGAAATTGGACCGAATGAAGTAATCTGATTTAGTCATTTTGTTGTCATGTAATTTTGCTTAGTTCAGTTTTAACTAGCTTCCAAAGTCAGTAGGATTAAGTTTGTGATTGGATTTTGATGTAAAAGTTGGTATGTCAGCTTATCTTTGTATTTGACTTAAGCTTGTATTAGTTTAGTTTAAGTGGGAGCAGTTATATCATTAGGTAACTGTCAACTATGTTAAATTGTAACTCCAATATATATGTTTTTAAATTTTGAATAAACACAACAAGTTGTTCAGTTACAAATTTTGCTGTGCATTCAAGTTTCATTTGCTGTTTTGTTTTGCTATTCTTTTTGCTTCGATCTTCATCGTTCCTATTTTGGAAATTTGTTCTATGCTGCTGCCATTGTTCCAAAAAATGGTATCATGAGCCCGAATATTTGAGGGGCCTTTGCATTCTGTTGTGTTCAAACCAAAACCATAAGCAAAGCTTAAAATTAGGAAAGGTCGAAGCATTTAAACTCAGTCTAGCAAAATGAGTTCACTCCACCACCACCACCAGTGTTCACTGGAGAAAATTATCACATTTGGATAGTCAAAATGAAGACTTACCTCCAGGCACACGATCTCTAGAGTGTAATCGAGAATGATGCTGAACCACTTCTATTGGGAGCCAATCCCACCATTGCTCAAATGAGGCAGCATGCTGAGGAGCGAGCCAATAAGCATAAGGCTATGGCCTGTCTGCAAAATGGAGTGTCTAATGTGATATTCACTCACATTATGGCCTGTGATTCACCTAAGCAGGCATGGGAGAAGCTGAAGAAGGAGTTCATGTGGACTGACAAAACAAGGCAACAACAGGTGATCAACCTCAGGAGAGACTTTGAGAATTTGAGGATGAAGGAGTCTGTGACCATCAAGCAGTACCTAGACAGAATAATGGCCATTGTCAACAGCATAAGGCTCCTGGGAGTGGACTTCACAGAGAGTAGAGTTGTTGAAAAGGTCATCACAACTCTCCCTGAGAAATTTGAGTCAAAAATCTTTTCACTTGAGGACTCGAGGGACTTGTCAGCCATTTCATTGTCTGAGCTGATAAACTCCCTATATGCACTTGAGCAAAGGAGGGCAAATAGGCAGGAGGAGAATCCTGAAGCTGCTTTCCAGGCAAAGGCCAGTGAAGGCTCGAGTGTGGGTGCAAAAGGTAAAAGGCCTTGGCACAATAGGAGGTCCAAATCAGAAGGAGATGAAGCAAAAAGGGTGTTTCCACCATGTGCTTACTGCAAGAAGACAACACACTCAGAAAAATACTGTTGGTTTAGGCCAGACATCCAATGCAGAAAGTGCAAGCAGTTTGGCCATGTGGAGAAGGTGTGCAAGGGCAAACCAAAGGAGGCTACTCAGCAACAAGCTCGACCTATTGAGGATTTGCAAGCTCAAGAGGAGCATGTGTTTACAGCAACCTGTTTTGTTGGCACAACAAAGGCCAGCAGTGGTTGGCTACTAGACAGTGGCTGCTCACACCATATGGCAGTAGATGTGAAGCTGTTTAAGGGCCTGGACAGAAGCTTCCACTCAAAAATCAGAATTGGAGATGGTAAGCTGATTGAGGCTAAGGGCAAGGGCAATGTGCTGGTAAACACTGGTTCAGATAATAAGCTAATCACTTTTGTGCTTTTTGTGCCTGACTTAGACCAGAACTTGCTTAGTGTAGGCCAATTAGTTGAAAAGGGCTATATATTGGTCTTTAAAGATGGTTGCTGTATTGTTCAAGACATGCATGGTCAGGAGCTAGTTACAGTCTCTATGGTTGATAGGTGCTTCATGCTGGATGTTAGCCAAGTGGAAAGAAAGGCATACACCAGCCTTGCTGATAGCACTGACTTGTGGCATAGGAGATTAGGCATGCCAATTTTAGATCCCTTGATCTGTTATATAGATTAAAATTGGTTGATGACATTTCAAAAATTAAAGTTAATGAGACTGTTTGTGAGATTTGTCAGCTTGGTAAGCAGGCTAGATTGTCTTTTCCTGCTGATAGTGCTTGAAGAGCTTAAAATAAGCTCGAATTGGTGCACTCTGATGTTTGTAGCACTATGAGAACACCTTCAATCAGTGGCAACAGGTATTTTGTCCTATTTATAGATGATTTAACAAGGTTGTGTTGGGTCTACTTCTTGAAGTAGAAGTCAGAGGTATTTGAGGTCTTCTGTAAATTCAAGGCATATGCTGAAAATCAGTTAGGTTACAAATTTAGAGCTTTAAGGACTGATAATGGCCAAGAATATGTTAGTGACAAATTTCAAAAGCTTTGTAATAGTGCTAGGATTCATCATCAGCTTACAACAGTTTATACTCCTCAACAAAATAGAGTTTGTGAAAGGACAAACAGAACTGTGCTGAACATAGCCAGATGTCTGTTGTTTCAAAGCAAGCTTCCAGGTCAATTTTGGGCTGAGGCAGTCAACACCTCAGTATACCTGCTCAATAGGTTGCCAACTCGAGCAGTCAAGGATAAAACACCTTTTTGAGGCTTGGCATGGAGTCAAACCAGTGGTAACACACTTGAAAGTGTTTGGCTGTGTGTGTTATGCTCTTATTCCAGTGGAGAAGAGAACTAAGCTCGAGAGCAGGGCTACTCCAAGAATCTTTGTTGGCTATAGCAGCAATAAAAAGGATTATAAAGTGTATGATCTTACAGCAAAGAAGGTTCTAGTCAGCAGAGATGTGAAGTTTGATGAAGAAAAGGTGTGGAACTGGAATGGTGTTAGATCATGCATGTCTGAAATGGATCTGATGGACTTGGTTACTGAGCCTACAGAAGAAAGACAAAATGATGATACTATTGACGATACACCAGTGAGGGGCACCAGGATCTTAGCTGATGTCTATCAAAGGTGCAGTGTTGCTGTGATTGAGCCTTCAGATTTTAAGGAGGCTGTCAAAGATAGGAATTGGATGAAAGCTATGGAGGCTAAGTTGGAAATGATTGACAAGAATCAGACATGGGAATTAGTGAACAGACCAGAACACAAGAAGGTCATACGTGTTAAGTGGGTGTATAGAGCCAAGTACAATGCTGATGGCTCTCTGAACAAGCACAAGGCCAAGTTTGTGGTGAAGGGCTACAGTCAGTAATATGGTGTTGACTTCTTGGAGACATTTGCTCCAGTAGCAAGACTGGACACGATCAAGCTCCTGTTTGCCTTAGTTGTTCAAAAACATTGGAGGGTTCATCAATTAGATATGAAATCAGCATTTCTGAATAGCTTTCTCAAGGAGGATATTTTCATCGAGCAATCAGATGGTTTCAAAGTTGCTGGACATGAAGATAAGGTATACAGATTGAAAACTGCCCTTTATGGTCTGAAACAGGCTACAAGGGCCTAGTATGATAGAGTTGACACTTACCTGTCTAAACTTGGATTTGTGAAGAGTCCTAATGAACCAACCCTTTATGTTAAGAAGTCAGACCTGGAAACTTTGCTGATTGTCTCATTGTATGTGGATGATTTGTTAGTGACAGGGAGCAAAGTTGAGCTCATTGATAAGTTCAAGGTTCAAATACAGCAAGTGTTCGAGATGACTGATTTGGGGATCATGACATACTTCCTTGGCATGGAAGTTCATCAATTTGATCGAGGTATATTCATTATCCAACAAACATATGCCTTGAATATCCTTAGTAAATTTTGCATGTAAAACTGTAAAATAGTCAGCACACCAGTGGCTCAAGGTGAAAAATTGACTAGCAGTGGTGATCTAGAAAGGGTTGATGAGAGGCACTATCGAAGCCTAGTGGGTTGCTTGCTGTAATTAACTGCAATCAGACCAGACATAATGTTTATTGTCAGTTTGCTATCGAGGTTCATGCACTGCTATAATGAGGCTCATTTGAAGGATGCAAAGAGGGTCCTTAGATACATTAAAGGCACTGCCAACTTTGGTGTAATGTTTGAAAGTGGAAAAGAACTGAAATTAGAAGGATACTGAGACAGTGATTGGGCAGGATCCCTTGATGACATGAAGAGTACCTCTGGATACTTCTTCACATTTGGATCGGGTATGTTTTACTGGAGTTCAAAGAAGCAACAAACTATTGCTCAGTCAACAGCTAAAGCAGAGTATATTGCAGCTGCAGCAGCTGTTAATCAGGCAATTTGGCTCAGGAAATTACTTCAAGACCTTGATGAAACTCAAGCTAAAGCAACCGAAATTTGGGTGGACAATCAGTCAGCAGTTGCTATAGCTAATAACCCTGTGTTCCATGATAAAACTAAACATTTTAAAATTAAGTTGCATTTTGTTCGAGAGGCTGAACAAACAAAAGAAGTCAGCCTTGTTCATTGTAGTTCAGTGGCACAATTGGCTGACATGCTAACTAAGCCCTTAGGAGCTGTTCGATTTGAGGCATTGAGAAGTGGAATTGGTATGTGTTGCTTACATTCCAATGAGGAGTGTTGAAATCTGGACTACAAAGCAACATGAAACCAGCAGCATGGCTGGCCATCGAGTTCAGCAGCATTGTTTGGTGTGCAAGGATGAAATTGGACCAAATGCAGTAATCTGATTTGGTCATTTTGTTGTCATGTAATTTTGCTTAGTTCAGTTTTAACTAGTTTCCAAAGTCAGTAGGATTAAGTTTGTGATTGGATTTTGATGTAAAAGCTGGTATGCCAGCTTATCTTTGTATTTGACTTAAGCTTGTATTAGTTTAGTTTAAATGAGAGCAGTTATATCATTAGGTAACTGTCAACTATGTTAAATTGTAACTCCAATATATATGTTTTCAAATTTTGAATAAAAACAACAAGTTGTTCAGTTACAAATTTTGCTGTGCATTCAAGTTTCATTTGCTGTTTTATTTTGCTATTCTTTTTGCTTCGATCTTCATCGTTTCTGTTTTGAAAATTTGTTCAATGCTTCTGCCATTGTTCCAACAAAGTTCTCAAATCGCATTCGACATTCTTCTTATATTGTGCATACATATGAAACAATGAAGAAATTTGAAGCATTTTATCAAATAAACTATTTACGTACTTTTCTACCCTTAATGGTTTCTAGTAATTATTATCCGAGTCCTTCCTAAGTGCATAAACAACTTCATCTCTCTTCGAGAATTAAATGTGTCTTATTGTTTGGCTGACTCTTTTCCAGAAGAGGGTTTCCCTGCCAACCTCAACAGACTCACCTCTCTTCAGCAACTCAACATCAGTAGTGAAGGATGCTCCAATATGGTGTCGTTTTCAGAAGAAGGATAGGAATGACACTGCATATTTCTATCACATTTATTTCCATTAAAAATTTTGAGAATTTGGAATTCATGTTCTCCAAGGGCTTTGAATACCTGACCTCTCTTCAAGAATTGCAAATCTATGATTGTCCTAAGCTCATATCTATTCCAAAAAATGATATGCTTCTCTCGCTTGAGCGTCTATCTATTCAGTGTTGCCCGTTGCTAGAAGAAGGGTGCAGTAGGGGTAAAGGATGAGAGTGGTCCAAGATTGCCCACATACCTTATGTTCAAATTGATATGAAGTGGATGAAGTGATTACAAATGAAGGGGACTCTATTTATAGTTGAGCTCTTGAAATCGAACGATACAGATTGAGTTATATCGACGATCAAGATTAAAACCTATTTACAATTGAGAATTCTAATGGATTTAAACTCTATACAATATTATCTTTTTAGGATTTAACACTATTTAGCCCGGTAACTTTAGTTTTAGTGGTGTGTTTCACTGGGTTGCCTAGACTTCAAGTAGATTAGTTTTTTCATGGGTTCTACGAATCAAACCAGTTCATGTGGGTCAAATGTGCCCCATTTAATAAATTGACCTCTATAAATTATTTTGTACGCAATGATCACAAGCTTTGATCTACGACCCGTAACACTAGTAGGTCCATCTATTTTAGAGTTGCAAACACTTTAACCCACTTTGGTCCCATAAAAGAAAGACATAACGATTTATATGACCTTCCAATTTTACAAAAATAGTCATTTTAGTTTTTCATCTAAAATTATCTTTTTAGTCTTTAAACATGTATTTTTTTTGTCAAAACCCTCTAAAATGAATGGAAAAATTAATCGTTTTTAATTTTGTTAAAGTTGCACACACATAAATGAGATACCAATATTTAATTATCTTTTTTTAAATTTAAATGCTGACTAATCTTCTAGGTAACAATCTAAATATATGTCAAAAAAAAAAAGTTAACAAAAATTCATTCACCATTATGCCTAAAAAAACTATACAACTAATTGCAGGGAGATAAGAAATGAGAGGATACAATAATTTCATGGACTGAGACCTATTTAATTTCCACTTCCATTGTCCTTTTTCCCATCAACAACCACTTGGGGTCCTTCTTTATTACAATCCAATGCGTTCCAACTCATTATTGGATGCTTAAAATCAATGCCATCAGCCGGTCCATATCAACTCCTCCATATTTATTCAAGATTAATTTAAGTTTATTTTAGGTATGTTTATATTATTTTTTAAATTTTAAAAAATATATTTATATTACATTATTTTAATATTTATATTAAAGTATTATTATATATTTAATATAATTTTATTTTTTGATATGTTTTAAATTATAAAATATATAAATATAACATAATATAAAATATTATAAATTTAAAAACGGATCAGGTCAAACTTAAACCTTAACTCTTAATATCAACTTAATTAAAAGTTTAAAAATAATAGTATAAATGGTAAAATAGTAAGTGAACTAACAATACAACTACAATCTGTCTTGAATTTCAGTAGAGTTTTGATTCAGTGAATTAGACCAAGAATTTACAAATCTATATATGCTAAATACTGCAAATATTTGTGATTAAAAAATTTACAGTACTGGTGTTTGCTATATTTTGGGATAATGACCAGAAGCAAGAGAAAAGAAGAGCATCAAAATTCAAAACCAAAGGTCCCATCATTTCCATTTTTCCTTTCCCATTAAAACGCAAAGCAGCTTCTTTATCTGTACTCAACGACTTCCAACTCATTGCCAAATAGTCTGAATTCTTACATGCTTCAAGGATATTGTGCCAATTTCTTCAACTTTCTCTACTTTCGCAGATTCCATTTCCCTTTCTTTCTTTTTTGTTCCCTGACTTTCCATTTTGGCTTTGTTCATTTCTCTCTTCATCTTCTTTCTCATAATTCCACCATGTCTGTCATTGGAGAGGCTGCTCTTTCTGGGTTCCTGGACCTGTTGGTGGGCAAATCGCTCGACTCTGCGCTCAACTTTGTTGCTGATCATAAGCAACTCCACCAGCAGCTCAAGCAGTGGCAGTCCATATTGTCTGATATCCAAGCAGTGTTGGACGATGCAGAGGAGAAGCAGATCAAGAACATGGGTGTGAAGAAATGGTTGGAGGATCTCCAGGACTTGGCTTACGATGTGGATGACATCTTGGACGAGTTCGCTTATGAAGAGTTACGCCTCAATCTCCAAGACACTCAAGCTCAAGCCAGACCTAGTAAGGTCCGGAAATTCATTCCTGAAAGGATTATTCGTAGTATTTTCCCTCCCACTTCTTTTCAGTTTAATAATTCCATGATCACGAAGGTGAAAGACATCACTGATACACTGAATAGTTTGACTACACGAAGAAGTAGTTTGGGGTTGAGTGAGATTTTGTCTCAAGCTGCAACCTCCAAGGGAAAGCAACCTAGGCTGCAACCAACTTCCGTACTGGATGGAGTTGTGGAGTATGTTGGCAGACACAAGGAGGAGACAGAAATGATTGAGTTTCTCAAAGGTGATAACTCCAACGGAGTTTCAGTCCTTTCCATCGTCGGCATGGGAGGGATGGGTAAAACAACTCTTGCTCAGCTTGTTTACAATGATGCCACCATCAACCAGTCTTTTCACCACAAGGCCTGGGTATGCGTTTCTGATAATTTTGACGCAGTTAATATAACCAGGACAATTTTAAAATCCATCGATCCTGACTCTCGTGACGAGAATGACTTGAATTTACTTCAAGTTAAGTTGAAGGAGAAGTTGTCTGGGAAAAGATTCTTGCTTGTTTTAGATGACATTTGGAACGAGAATTATAATGATTGGACCATCTTACGGTCTCCGTTTGGAGCAGGGACCCATATCATTGTAACCACTCGTCTTCAAATGGTTTCATCTATTGTGGATCCGCTCAAAGCTTTTCATTTGGATAAACTATCGGATGATGATTGTTTATCCATATTTACACAGCATGCATTAAAAGCAAGAAATTTCGATGGACATCTCCAGTTTAAAGAAATTGGAGAGAAAATTGTTAGAAGGTGCAATGGCTTACCTTTGGCTGCAAAAGCCATTGGAAGCTTGCTTCGCACGGTTAAATATCATGGAAAATGGGAAAGAATATATGAGAGTGAGATATGGAACTTACCAGAAGAGCAGTGTGGCATAATTCCAGCTTTGCGGTTAAGCTACCATCATCTTCCGTCATACTTGAAACGGTGTTTTGCATATTGCTCCATACTTCCTAAAGATTATGAATTTGGGGAAGAAGAAATTATCTTGTTATGGAGAGCAGAAGGTCTCTTGCAACAAAAAGCTATGCCTCAAATTAAAGATCTCGGAAATCAATATTTTCAAGATCTAGTGTTGAGGTCATTTTTTCAGGCATCCAGTAAAGATAAGTCCCGATTCGTAATGCATGACCTTATCAATGATTTAGCTCAAGTAGTTGCAGGGGAAATATGCTCAAAATTAGAGGGTGATAAGAAATGGAAGTTCTCAAATCGCACTCGACATTCTTCTTATCTTGTCAGTGATTATGACACAGTGAAGACGTTTGAAGCATTTGATCAAGTGACTTCTTTACGTACTTTTCTACCCTTAAAGTTTTCTAGTGATTATCGGGTGCCTTTTTTAACTAATGTTGTTTTGGATGATTTGTTACCAAGACTTGGCTGCTTAAGGATGCTTTCTTTGAGTGGGTATCAAATCACCGAGTTGCCTGATGTTTTTGAAAATTTAAAACATCTTCGCTACTTAAATTTTTCTGACACCCATATCAAATGCTTACCTGATTCTTTGTGCACTCTTTACCATTTGGAAACTTTATTATTAAATTGCTGTTCCATGCTTCAAAGTTTACCTTCAAAGATGGAAAATCTTGTCAACTTGCATTATCTTGATATCAGAGGTGCGAAGTCAATAGAAAGGATTCCTTTTAGAATTGATAAGCTAACGAAACTTCAAAGGTTAACTGATTTTATAATAGGGGAAGGTGATGGTAGTTATATTAGAGGTTTGAGATATTTGTCAAACCTCAAAGGTGATTTCCGTCTTTCTGGGTTGGAGAATGTTAATGGTGAAGATGCAGGGGAAAGCAAGTTATATGAGAAGCAGGGGATTGATCGACTGGTATTGCATTGGAGGAAAAAGTTTGAAAATGCTTCAAGGAAAAAAGAAGTTGAAGAATGGGTGTTAGATTCTCTTCATCCTTCGAAAAAGCTTGAGCAACTCGTCATTGAGAATTATGGTGGTGCAAAATTCTCTACTTGGATTGCAGATCCTTCCTTCAAAAATATGTTGTCATTGGAGCTTCACGACTGTAAAAATTGCAAATCTCTACCATCGATTGGAAGGTTGTTGTTGTTAAAAGATCTTTCAATTAGTGGTTTGGATCAAGTACACAAGATTGGTGCTGAGATGTTTGGAGAAAATCAATCAAATACTTTTGCATCATTAGAGTCTCTGCATTTTAGCAATATGCTGAATTGGGAGGAGTGGGACCTATGTGAAGATGATGAGCAAGTATCGAAATTCCCCAGCCTTCGTTTTCTTTCAATCAGAAATTGTCCTCTATTGCTGGGAAGGTTGCCAACCATCCTTCAATCCTTGCAGACGCTTCAAATCTACAACTGTAAGAGACTGGTAGTTTCAATTTCTTGTTTTCCCTTGCTGCGTAAAATATGGGTTGAAGGGTGTGAAGAATTGGTGGATGAAGGTTCTTTGTCCGTACAGAAGGTTACCTCCTTTAAAAGTTTGTGTGTTTCAAATATTTCAAATTTTAACATTTCAGCAGAGAGGATAATGTTGAGGTTTGCAAACTCCGAAAGATTCAACGTCTCTGGTTGGAAGGAGTTGGGATCTTTATCGCAAATTGGGTTAAGATTAGTCGGGCATCGTTTTATTAGTATTGCGGATTGTCCCCAATTGGTCTCTTTGGAAACAGAGGAGGAGAGATTGCAACTTGACAAGATTCCAGGTGTTGAATCTCTGGCAATAGATAATTGTGGAAGGCTCAATAGACTACCAGAAGCCTTACATGCTTTCCCATTCATTACAAGAATAACACTTGCAGCGTGTCCCGGCTTGGTTTGTTTTGCAGAGAGTAACTTTCCTCCTGCATTAAAAGAGCTGAGGATTGGGAATTGCGTGAATTTGCAATATTTGGTTGATGAAAAAGAAAATAATAATAAGAGTATGAGTAGCAACACTTGTCTTCTTGAGCACTTAGTAATAAGAAGCTGTCCATCTCTAATATGGTTATTATCAAGGGGCGATATATGCAATCGACTTCAACATCTCGAAATTGAAAGTTGTTCAAAGCTAACTAGGTTATTTTTAAACGCCAAGTTACCCGTAATGCTTAAACAGCTATTTATTTGGGATTGTCCAGTGTTGGAATGCATAGCCCAAGACTTCTTTGAAACCATTGATCTCGAAAGCATTGGCATTCGTGGTGCTGAAAAAATTAAATCATTACCGCGGGGATTAGACAAGCTCAGCCATCTTCAGGAGATTAAATTATCTAGGTGTCCAAATCTGGTTTCATTTGAAGAAAGTGGGTTGCCCACCACAAATCTCAGAGTTTTCGCAATTGAGAATTGTGAAAATTTTGGAGTCCTTCCCAAGTGCATCAACAACTTCACCTCCCTTCGAGAATTGAAGGTGTCTTATTGTTCGGCTGACATATCCTTTCCAGAAGAGGGTTTCCCTGCCAACCTCACATCACTTGCAATCTCAAACGCACCCAAAATTTATACATCACTTGTTCAATGGGGATTTAACAGACTTACCTCTCTTCAGCGACTCAACATCAGCGGTGAAGGATGCTCAAATGTGGTGTCGTTTCCAGAAGAAGGGATAGGAATGACGCTGCCTCCTTCTCTCACATTTATTTCCATTGAAAATTTTGAGAATTTGGAATTCATGTGCTCCAAGGGCTTTCAATACCTGACCTCTCTTCAAAAATTGCGAATCTATCAATGTCCTAAGCTCACATCTCTTCCGGAAAAAGATATGCTTCTCTCGCTTGAGTATTTATGTATACAGCGTTGCCCGTTGGTACAAGAAGGGTGCAGTAGGGGTAAAGGACGAGAGTGGTTTAAGATTGCCCACATACCTTATGTTCGAATTGATATGCAAAGTCATCTCTCCGAGGGCATTAAATTTAATTGAAGTAGCAAAATCTGGCATCGATTTCTCCACACTCAAACCACAGGTGTGAAGCGCATTTTAAACATTTATCAATTTCATACCTTTTCTTTATATATATCTGATTGTCCTCATGACTTTATATATATCTGACTGTCCTCATGAACAACATGATAATAGAAATCAGTGTTATATATTTTGTATTTACTTTTTGCAGGCATTGAAGGCTAAACTGGCGAAAAATAGAGGAGACCTTCAACTGGTTTGCTTCAGCTTATTTGATTTAGTAAAGTCGGTTAGTCAATTCTCTGCAACATTTATTCAGCAAATTGAATGTTCTGTTTTCATCTGCATCTTCTAGTTTCTAAGCAGCTGCTATGAAACTGGTATATGGGAATGGGATTTTAGTTAAAAGTATTTGAGATTTCATTATACTATTAACCAATGGTGTTTCAGAAGAAAAAGTCTTTTACGTGATAGTTTGTTGATCTTTGTGGATAGATTTCTGTTATTGCATAAGGATATCAGTGCCAACAGATTTTGTCATCACTGAAGACATGATATTGATCCTTGCAGGATGAATGGAGGGATACAGTACACGTTACAACATGGCATTAGAGAGCTCAATTTAACACATGTAAGACAACAGAGTTCCCAAAATATTGTTCTGTCAAATCTCAAAGATGTCCTTAGTTTTCAGAATTTCTCAGACCATGAATCCATTCAAAGTTTGTAGATAGTTAGTGGCAAGGTATTTTATTTTTATGATGTAATTCCATTGTAATCTCCAATTTTTAGTAGTGAATTTCATTTTCAGTTCTGCCCGTGGATGTAGGGAATATTCCCTAACCACGTATATTATTGTGTTCACTTTCTCTACTTTTTTTTTTGTGTTTCGAATCCCTTTTTCTTTTTTTTCTCAATCCAAAATATAAATTTATTAATAAAACAACCACAATCAATGCATAGCAAATCATAAAAATTTAGATAGCCATATATATCCCAATGGTAACACTCAAAGATCAGCACAAATCAAAAGCATCAAAGCAAAATTTTCAAAGAAAACAAAGCATCAAACATTATAGCCACCCACATACTTGCTTTGAAGGTAGTCATTACCACATTGGTATAAGTACCACTTTTTTATGAGAACCGGTATGTATTGGTATTAGTCTATTTTATATATCAGTTTGAATTTATCGATATTTTTTAAAAATATTTAATATATTTATATAAATAAATATACAAATATCAAATAAATTATTATAAATGAATTTCTAATATAAAACTATTCATCAATTATATAAAATATTGATTAATAAACTCCACAAGTAAAAACTCATTATTCAATAAATTTAAAATTAAGTAGAAAAAAAGAAATCAAAGGATGAGGGGGTTTTTTCAATAAAAAAACTGAAGGGCGGGTGAAGATTTTTCTATGATAACGAGGTGAGTGGGTTTTTTTTATTATATTTTAATTTTTATATCTTAAATGAAAAAGTATGCTCCAAAAAAAATTTTAAATGTTAAACTTCACTTTCTAGTGTAATAATTTTTTATTGGTCAATTTCAATTAAATATTTAGTCTAATAGAAAATAGTTAAAAGTTTTATATCTTTTAACATTATTCAAGCAGAAGCAGGTGTACCATGTTCCGGCTAATGCGAACGGTACAAACCAAAATTTTCATTAGTATAGAAAAGGGTGTTGCTTGTTGCACTATAACAGTAGAACGGCGGCACCGGCCGGTACGACTAAAATCGTGGTTTTTATTATTATTTGAATACAATAAAATAAAGAAGTTTTTTTTATTATTTTAGCCATGAATTTAAAAAACATGTGTTATATGTCCTCGTGAAATACTTGTGTTCAACGTCTCAGGTGTGGCCTAAATTCGAATCGCTCTAGTCGTGTTGTTATTAGGGCTTTGCCCTCCTATTGTAATTCACAAAAAAAAAATCAATATTCACTAACAAAAATTTTAACAACTTTCTTCTTCGATCTACAACATTGACCATCTAATTAACTTGGACCTAAGGTGTATTATTGTACTTGTTGATGGGTATTTGTTGAATCGTTGCTTTGAGTTCACTGGCTTAATTTTTTTAGGAAAAAAACATAACAAAGTAGTGACTTAGATAAAAACTTTTAAATAGTTCAGTGACTTAAATAAAAATTTTTGAATAATTCAATAATTTTTTTATAACTTTTTAAAATTAAGTGACTAAAATATAAATTTATTAATAATTTAATAAACTTGGGTGTAGATTACTCCAAACAATTTAAGGGCCATATTTTTGGGAGTTAAAAAGTAAATTGACTATTATTATATTATAATTTTTAAAGAAGTTAAAAATTTTGATGGGACAAGGTACCCCACGCTAGATTTTCCTCATGCCTTTTGAGGGAGTTGAAAATGAAATAAGGATGTGACTGACATGAGGTCACTGCTTGCGCATTTTCTTACCTGGAGTTGAAGATTCAAATGTATATTTTGTTTTTATTTAAGCAAATTTCCACAACGATAATTCGTATTATTATTTTTTACGATAATTCGTATTTCCAACTCTTTTTTACTTTTTGAGTTTATTTTTACACCGAATTAGAAATCAAATAATAAATCTACAATTAATCACATCTCATTAAAGAATTTATCAAAATTAAGCCCAATAAAGATATCAATTAGGCCTATTATCAAACATACTTTTCTATAATATAACTAGTATAAACACACTTCTCCATAAAAAAAGGTTTTCTCATAATTAATTAATATAAAAGTGTTTCTCAAAAATGGAACATTAATCACTATAATTAAGGGTTCAATTTATGATCACATTGTATATTATAAAAACATGATGTAAAAAGATAATTATTTTGGAGGAATGATAGTATAAAATTGGGATACCATGAAATTTATATCTATTTTTAATAATTTAATGTCACATTAGCATTTTTATCCTAAATTTTAATATTTTTATTTGATCAAGTGACTTCTTTACGTACTTTTCTACCCTTAAAGTTTTCTAGTGATTATCGGGTGCCTTATTTAACTAATGTTGTTTTGGTTGATTTGTTACCAAGACTTGGCTACTTAAGGATGCTTTCTTTGAGTGGGTATGCCATCACTGAGTTGCCTGATGTTTTTGAAAATTTAAAACATCTTCGCTACTTAAAGTTTTCTTACACCCATATCAAATGCTTACCTGATTCTTTGTGCACTCTTTACCATTTGGAAACTTTATTATTAAATTGCTGTTTCATGCTTCAAAGTTTACCTTCAAAGATGGAAAATCTTGTCAACTTGCATTATCTTGATATCAGAGGTGCGGACGCAATAGAAAGGATTCCTTTTAGAATTGATAAGCTAACGAAACTTCAAAGGTTAACTGATTTTATAATAGGGGAAGGTGATGGTTGTTATATTAGAGGTTTGAAATATTTGTCAAACCTCAAAGGTGATTTCCGTCTTTCTGGGTTGGAGAATGTTAATGGTGAAGATGCAGGGGAAGCCAAGTTAAATGAGAAGCAGGGGATTCATCGATTGGTATTGCATTGGAGTGAAAAGTTTGAAAAGGCTTCAAGGAATAAAGAAGTTGAAGAATGGGTGTTGGACTCTCTTCGTCCTCCAAAAAAGCTTGAGCAACTCGTCATTCAGAATTATGGCGGTGCAAAATTCTCTACTTGGATTGCAGATCCTTCCTTCAAAAATATGTTGTCATTGGAGCTTCACGACTGTAAAAATTGCAAATCTCTACCATCGATTGGAAGGTTGTTGTTGTTAAAAGATCTTTCAATTAGTGGTTTGGATCAAGTACACAAGATTGGTGCTGAGTTGTTTGGAGAAAATCAATCAAATGCTTTTGCATCATTAGAGTCTCTGCGTTTTGACAATATGCTGAATTGGGAGGAGTGGGACCTATGTGAAGATGATGAGCAAGTATCGAAATTCCCCAGCCTTCGTTTTCTTTCAATCAGAAAATGTCCTCTATTGCAGGGAAGGTTGCCAACCATCCTTCAATCCTTGCAGACACTTGAAATCTATGAGTGTCAGAGACTGGTAGTTTCAATTTCAAGTTTGCCCTTGCTGTGTGAATTAAGGGTTCAAGGGTGTGAAGAATTGGTGGATGAAGGTTCTTTATCTGTACAGAAGGTTACCTCCTTGAAAGCTGTGTCTGTTTCAAATATTTCAAATTTCAACATTTCAGCAGAGAGGATAATGTTGAGATTTGCGAACTCCGAAACATTGGACATCTCTGGTTGTAAGGAGTTGGGTTCTTTATCGCAAATTGGGTTAAGATTAGTCGGGCATCGTTTTATTACGATTGCGGATTGTCCCCAATTGGTCTCTTTGGAAACAGAGGAGGAGAGATTGCAACTTGACAAGATTCCAGGTGTTGAATCTCTGAACATAAGGAATTGTGAAAGGCTTAATAGACTACCAGAAGCCTTACATGCTTTCCCATTGATTACAAGAATACAACTTGAAAGCTGTCCAGGCATGGTTTGTTTTGCAGAGAGTAACTTTCCTCCTGCTTTAAAAGAGCTGACGATTGGGAATTGCGTGAATTTGCAATATTTGGTTGATGAAAAAGAAAATAATAATAAGAGTGCGAATAGCAACACTTGTCTTCTTGAGCGCTTGGAAATAAGCTACTGTCCATCTCTAATATGGTTATCATCAAGGGGCGATATATGCAATCGGCTTCAACATCTCCAAATTATGGATTGTTCAAAGCTAAGTAGCTTATTTTTAAACGCCAAGTTACCCGTAATTCTTAAACAGCTATTTATTTGGGATTGTCCAGTGTTGGAATGCATAGCCCAAGACTTCCGTGAAACCATTGATCTCGAAAGCATTGGCATTCGTGGTGCTGAAAAAATTAAATCATTACTGCGGGGATTAGACAAGCTCAGCCATCTTCAGGAGATTTAATTATCTAGTTGTCCAAATCTGGTTTCATTTGAAGAAAGTGGGTTGCCCACGACAAATCTCAGAGTTCTCTCAATTGTGGATTGTGAAAATGTTAGATCCCTTCCCAAGTGCATCAACAACTTCACCTCCGTTCGAAAATTGTCGGTGTGGGAGTGTTCGGCTGACATATCCTTTCCAGAAGAGGGTTTCCCTACCAACCTCACATCACTTGAAATCTCAAACGCACCCAAAATTTATACATCACTTGTTGAATGGGGATTTAACAGACTCACATCTCTTCAAGAACTCAAAATCACCGGTGAAGGATGCTCACGTGTGGTGTCATTTCCAGAAGAAGCGATAGGAATGATGCTGCCTCCTTCTCTCACCGAAATCAGCATCCGTAGATTTGAAAATTTGGAATTCATGTGCTCCAAGGGCTTACAACACCTCACCTCTCTTCAAAAATTGGGCATCTATGATTGTCCTAAGCTCGCCTCTCTTCCAGAAAAAGTTATGCTTCTCTCGCTTGAGCGTCTATCTATTCAGCGTTGCCCGTTGCTAGAAGAAGGGTGCAATAGGGGTAAAGGACGAGAGTGGTCCAAGATTTCCCACATACCTTATGTTCTAATTGATATTAAAACAGTCGTCCCGAGGTATTGAAATTTAAGCAGCAAAATCTGGTATCGATTTCTCCACACTCAAAGCACAGGTGTGAAACGCATTTTAAACATTTATAAATTTCATAGCTTTATTTTTTATATATCTGATTGACCTCATGAACAACATGATAACAGAAACGAGTCTTATATATTTTGTATTCAATTTTTGCAGACACTAAATTGGCGAAAAATAGTGAACTTCAACTCATCTGCTTCAGCTTATTTGATTTAGTAAAGCGGTTAGTCAATTCTCTGCAACATTTATTCAGCAAATTGAATGTTCTGTTTTCATTTGCATCTTCTAATTTCTAAGCTATTTTGGTATATGAGAATGGGATTCTTTAGTTAAAAATATTTGACATTTCGTAGTACTATTAACCAATGGTTTTTCAGAAGAACAAGTCTTTTACGTGATAGTTTGATCCTTCCAGGATTAATGGAGGGATATAGTACACGTTACAACATGGCATTAGAGAGCTCAATTTGACACATGTAAGACGACAAAGTTCCCAAAATATTGTTCTATCCAATCTCAAAGATGTCCATCTTAGTTTTCCGAATTTCTCAGACCATGAATCCATTCAAAGTTTGTGGATAGTTATTGGCGAGGTAATTTATTTTATGATGTAATTCCATTGTAATCTCCAATTTTTAGTAGTGAATTTCATTTTTGGTTCTGCCCGTGGATGTAGGGAATATTCCCGAACCACGTATATCATTGTGTTCACTTTCTCTACTTTCTTTTTGTGTTTCGAATTTTTTTTCTCAATCCAAAACATAAATTTATTAATAAAACAACCACAATCAATGCATAGCAAATCATAAAAATTCATATAGCCATATATATCCCAATGGTTGCACTCAAAAGATCAGCACAGATCAAAAGCATCAAAGCAAAATATTCAAAGAAAACAAAGCATCAAACATTATAGCCACCCACATACTTGCTTTCAAAGGTAGCCATTAACACATTGGTGTAAGCACCACTTTTTTATGAGAATCGTTATGTATTGATACTAGTCTATTTTATGTGCCATTTTAAATTTATCGATATTTTTTAAAATATTTAATATATTTACATAAATAAATATACAAATATCAAATAAATTATTATAAATAATTTTTAATATAAAACTATTCATCAATTATATAAAATATTGATTAATAAACTCTACAAGTAAAAACTCATCATTCAATAAATTCAAAATTAAGAAGAAAAAATAAATCGAAGGATGAGGGGGTTTTTTCAATAAAAAAAAGCTGAAGGGCGAGTGAATATTTTTCTATGATAACGAGGTGAGTGGGTTTTTTTTTGTTATATTTTAATTTTTATATTTTAAATGAAAAAGTATGCTCCAAAAATAGTTTTAAATGTTAAACTTTACTTTATAGTATAATATTTTTTTATTGGTCAATACATTTCAATTAAATATTTAGTCTAATAGAAAATAGTTAATAGTTTTATATTTTTTAATATTATTCATGCAGTAGCAGGTGTATCATATTCTGGCCAATGCGAACGGTACAAACCAAAATTTTCATTAGTGTTGCTTGTTGCATTATAACAGTAAAACAATGGCACAGGCCGATACAACTAAAACCATGGTTTTTTTTATTATTTGAATACAATAAAATAAAGAGATTTTTATTATTATTTTAGCCATGAATTTAAAAAACATGTGTTATATGTCCTCGTAAAATACTTGTGTTCAATGTCTCAAGTGTGGCTAAATTCTAATCGCTCTAGTCGTGTTGTTATTAGGACTTTACTCTCCTATTGTAATTCAAAAAAAAAATCAATATTCACTAAAAAAAATTATTAAAGCACAATAATATATAAATAATTAAAACCCACTTTTTATATTTAAAAAAAGAAACCCAAAGCAAAAATCAAATCCATTTTGAGTTGAAATGCCAAAAACAGCAGATTAAAAAGGTAGAGAAATTAAGATAAATAGAAAGAAAAAAAAAACTAAAGCTATAATAAATAGAGTTTCCATAGTTGGATAATTGCTAGATATAGAATCAAATCTGTCACCTTTCAAGATTTCACCCTAATTTTGGTCACATATTTTCTTTTTCCATATCATTTTCCATTTCCATTTAAGAAAACAATTGTTATATATAAACATTACTTACTTATTTTCTTTTCTCTTAAAAAAAGAATCCTTTTACAATCCCCTAAATTTTTTGCCTTATTTTCTTTGATCTGTTTGTTGTTATAAAAACCTTTGGTTTTTTATTCAAAATTTAAGAAAAAAAAATCTGGGGTCTTTTAAAAATTTTCCGGGAAAAAGTAAAGGAAAGAAGAAAATTTTGAGATGGGTAGAGGGAAAATTGAAATAAAAAAGATTGAAAATTTGAATAGCAGGCAAGTAACGTTTTCAAAGAGGCGAAATGGGTTGTTGAAGAAAGCTAAAGAATTGTCCATTTTATGTGATGCAGAGGTTGGGGTTATTATTTTTTCAAGCACCGGCAAGGTCTATCAATGGTCCAGCACTAGGTACATAATATAGTATAATACTTATATATATATATATATATATATATATTGTAGATGATTTTTAATAATCGAAGCTTTTTCTTTTTTGTAAGCATGAAAGTAAGTTGACCTATAATTGGATTGATTTCCATTATTTTTCTTTTCTTAATAATTGGCTATAGTCTCAATATTGAATTAATATATTAAAATTTTATTGTGTTTTGATTTGTTTTAGTTAATATCGACTTATATGAGTGTATATTAGTTTGTAACGGTCTATACAACTTATATATATTTATTTTCTTGGATGATTATTTTTTAGAACAGTTTTTTTTCTAAGCATGAAAGTAAGTTGAGTTGTAATTTGATTGATTTCCATTATTTTTCTTTTTGCTTTGTGGTATGGTAGTCGGTAGTTTCGATACTAGTTGTATCAATCGTTATGAATCGCCTCGATATTGAACTAGAGTAAAATAGTTTAAGTTTCACTTCAATTAAAATTTCATTGAGTTTTGATTCATTTCAATTAATATATGCTTGTATCGGTGAGTATTAATTCCTATAAAGGAATTTTTAATATTTCCCTTTTCTTTCTTAACTACTTTTTTTATATAATTGCTTTAAAAAATAATATATAACCTTTCTTAATTAATAATTTTATATTTTATATTTACATATTATAATTAAGAAATATTTGCAAGTATATTATATATATAATATTTAAAAAAATGATAAATACGAAACTATATACTAAAACACAACAACACATACTCATATTAAAACAAAAATGATACATAAATAGTTATGATAAGCTAAGAATAACTTGTCATAAATTTGATCGGCTCAAGTCCAAACAATATAGGTTAAAAAAAATCCTAAACCCTAATAATGAGTTAGATTTTTATTTTTAATTTATTGTTTTTTTTTTAAACATGACATTTTATGAATGTAGCATGGAACACACTCTTTCAAGGTACAACAAAGGAATGGAAGAAGAGCATTCTCTAGAACACCCTTTTGATGAGCAACAAGCTGAGGTATATATATATATATTGATGTCAATGTCAATATCAGTTGAGTTAAGACTTGATCGAAATAATAATTACATTTCTAATATCGTGTGTGTGTTTTTTTTTGTTAAAAAAACAGAAGTTGCAAGGAATTGAGGTGAACACCATGAAACAGGAACATTTAAGGCTACACACAGCATACATGTATGCCAATTTCAATTCTATTGTTTGTTAATTATACTATATATAATTATCTAACTGAGTTGAAGCCACGAGTTTAACTAAAGATCAATTTAGTTGAAAAATAATTTTAAAAAGGGGTTTTTATTTAAAAGATAACAAATAATATTATGAGTTTGCTTTTTGTCTTTTCATTTATGTATTTATATAAAATCTATAAAAAAATAGTTTAAATTCAAAATAAATCATTAGGATACCCGTATCTTCAAAACCTTAATTTTGTCATTTCAACTAAGCGTTCACAATAAAAAAATAATGGTAAGGAAAATGAAAGAAATTGCAAATAATAACTAATGAGTTAGAAATAAATCTTCGAGTCTATGTTTTTTAGATTTGAATGTAAATGGTAAATAAAATGTGAAATTACATCTTCATACATATATCTGAATATGTATAAAATACGAGTGATAGGTATTAATACGTAAAAAATAAATAAATAAATAAGAATCGGAGCCACGTAGTTTGAAAATGGCATAAAATAAATAAGTATTTGATTAGGTAAAATTTGAGGTGTGATTTGCAGGAGGCTTAATGGAAAAGAACTAGATGATTTGAGTTTCAAAGAATTAAAACAGCTGGAGAATCAATTAAACGAAGGCATAGCATCAGTTAAGCGACAAAAGGTATTGGCATTAATATTACTACAAATTATATTTATATATATAATCTTCTCATATTATATAAATATATAATTTTAGTATATATATCTAGCATGTATATTAGAAATACAGAAAAGATTAATGGATATCCAGGACAAACATAATTTTAGTATATTTAGTAACTCTCCTACAAACACAAACTTAAAATAATTCCATTAGGAGCCTAATTGTGAGCTCTAGAAACTGAAGCTTTATTGTTGTAGGAGCAAATTCTAATGGAGCAGCTTAAAAGATCTCGATTACAGGTACATTTTACTTTTGAAATAATTGTAATTAACATTTAATGCTAATGATTTCTGGTTTAATATTTGTATATTTTCAGGAACAGAAGACTATAATGGAGAATGAAGATCTACGCAAACAGGTACGTAGGTCAAACGTATAATCAACTGCTACACACATGCACACATGTATTTACATATATATATATAAGAGTAAACTATTTGTCACCAACAGTTAAATCACTAACAGAAAGATAATTTAATGGCTTTTAAAATTAGTATAATAGCAATTTTAACTCTCAACATTTATACTGTGTCAATTTAGTCTTCATTCTAAAAAATTTAACTCTCAACATTTACACATTCTATAATTTAGTCTTTTTTGCAGTTTTGCTTTTTTTGTGACATTGAGTGTTAATTTAATATATTTTTGATAAAATTTAGCTGGATAAATTTATTTTTTAAGCTGTTAAAAGGTCACACAAAAAATTTTTGTAAAAAACACTAAATTACACTACATGTAAATGTTGAGAGATAAACTTTTTAGAGTCAAGACTAAATCGATACAATGTATAAATGTTGAGGGTTAAAATCGCTATAATGCCAATTTTAAAACCTGCCAGGTAATCTTTCCATTAGCCATTAGCCATTTAATAACGGATGACAAAAAGGACAAAATCATGACTATTTTGTAACTTTTTATAATTAGGTAATCAAAAAATAAACTTACCGATAATTGAGTGATTAGTAGTGTAGTTTAGCTTATATATAATATTAAGATTTTGGAGTGTATAATATTGTATTTTGTTGATTATTGAATGTGGTTTTAAGGTTGAGGAATTGAGACAAAAAAGGAGCTCGAATATACTAGAATTGAATCTATTGCTGGAAAGAAGACTTGAACATTCACCAAATAATTCAAAGGCTGATGATAATAATAGTGCATCAGATGATGACAACCATCTCCCAGACACTTCCTTGCACTTAGGGTACGTATGTATGCATGTTTCATTTCATGTTTTCTTTTGGTCAAATTTCACTATTAGTCCTTATATTACGCATAAGTTGTAAGTTTAGTTCATGTACTTTAATTTGGTCGTCAATTTGATCATTTTTAGTCTTTATGCTTTTCAAATTTGATATTTCAATATTGACTCAAACGATAGTAGTTAAATTCATTAACTAAAATAATGTGACCTTTTTATGAGTATTATATGAAAATAACAAGTTAATATGATAATATAATTTTTATATCATATTTTTTAAAATAGTATAGTTTAACTTAATAAATTTAATAGTTACTGTTTGATGAAGATTGAAATTTTAAATTTTGAAAAGTATAGTGACTAAAAATAACCAAATTAAAATACATAAACTAAATCCATGACTTATACATAGTGTAAGAATTAATAATAGAATTTGACCCTTTTTTTTCATTTTATTTGGCAAACGAATCTAATATAACGAACTTCAGTAAATTTTTATATCAAAATCGAGCTCTACATTATAAATCAAGGCCAACTGCCACCGTCACTTCCATCCACGTGCGTTGATCCCTGCAAACAAATCAAGGCAAGCGAGACAGGCATAGGCATAGACTAGGGATTTCATGTAAATCGGCTTTAAAAGCCGAAACTAAGAACATGTAAAAAGGGGGATTTTTATTTGATTCTTTTTTTTCCTTTTCGGCAAAAAAAACCGAGTTTGCTGTAAAAGAAGAAGAGTTTTCTCTTCTTTCGTTTTGCTACGAACGTTTGAAATTAAAAAAAAAACAAAAAAAGCAAGTTTAAAGGTTTTTTCTTCTTAGATTCGCATTTTTTTATCTCTTATTTTTTTCATTTATTTTAGATATCAATAATATAAAATAAAAGAGAGAAAAAGGAGAGAAAAATTTTACCTTTGAATTTTCCGGCCACCGTGTACGATGGCCGGCGCGACGCCGTCAATGGCGGAGGATCGCCGGAACCCTTGGCCTGACTTGGGGCCTGAGAGAGAGGGGAGAGAGCTCTCTCTCTGTTTTTTTTTAAATGATGAAACTGATTTGTTTTTGGGGTTTTTTTAATATTTATAGTAAACACAAAACGGCGCCGTTTTGACACGCCCTGACCCGCGCGTCGACCCGATCCGACCCAGGGGATCCGCGTGTTTTCGCCAAAGGGGCTATTTGCGCAATAGGCCCCTCCGCTTTTGTGCAGTAGCCGATCTGATCCTTTTTGGTTATTTGTTATTCAGCCTGTGAATTTAGTTTGTATTTCGATTTGGTCCTTAGACCATGCCCCCCCTCGGTCGAAACGCAGCGTTTCAGTGAAAGGGAATATTTCTCAACAGGTCCCTTGCGCTTTAAGCGTGTTTTATTTCGGTCCCTGGCCACTCCTTTCTTATTTTATTTGCGATTTTCCCCCCAGATTTCTGTTTTAAGTTCAAATTAGTCCTTTTTCGTTATTTTGGTTAGTTTATTTTTAAAATTGACAAATTTAATGATGTTGTTATTATTATTATCATTATTATAATTGCACATATATATATATATACACGTCTATATCCACCATACATTTTTATAAAGGATCCATACGCCTATAATTTATATTTATTTATTTACATACTTACATATTATTTATACTTTATATACACACACTTACACATTTTATATTTCATAATTTTAAATATATATACACATATTCTTCTTACTCTTTTTTATTTTTTTATGTATATACAAATTTACCTTTTTATTTCATAACTTACATACATATCTACACATTCACAAACATTTTAATTTTCATATATATACTTTATATCTTATTATATATATATATATATACGTTTTTACTTGCATGTATATTTTATGTCTTATTTTTTTTATATATATATCTTTAAATTCATATTTTTAATTTTCATATATATATATACATGCTTGCATATTCCTTATTATATATACTTTATATACATATACATGTATATCCACACTTACATAAAATTTTATATTTAATAATTTTAAAATACATATATATATATATATTTCATATTTCCATAATTTTATGCGTATACATACATATTTCCCTTATATGTACCTACCTTTTTTATATTTTATAATTTTCATATATTTTCCTTTATTTTTTCTTTCATTTATGTCCTTATTTATATGTCCATTTTTTATGTTTTAGTTTATTTATTTATTTATTTATTCGTTATGGTATATACATGATTGATTTGTTTTTTTTTATTATTCATTTTTGCTTATATTATTTTTGTTCACATTGTCATATTTATTATTCCATTATGTATATTAACACCATACTTCAAAAAAGGAAAATTTTTCTAAATAAGGCAATGTTTAGCTTTTGGAAATTCGAGAAAACGTGCCCTAATGTGCTGGGTTTTGATTTTTCTCGTTCAACCAAATAGCTAAATATCCTTTCAAAAATTTCAAAATAAGGCAATGTTTTGCCGTTTAGAAATTCGAGAAAACATGCCCTAAGGTGCTGGGTGTCGATTTTTCTCGTTCAACTAAATGGCTTAATATCCTTCTTAAAAATTTCAAAATAAGGCAATGTTTTGCGTTTGGAAATTCGAGGAACGTGCCCTAAGGTGCTGGGTTTCGATTTCTCGTTTAACCAAATTGCCAAATATCTTATTGAATTTAAATCCATGCCGTACGAGTTTTTTTTAAGGATCGTATTTTAAATTTCTTTAAAGTTTTCAATCTTCGACACTAAGACATTAAGTAATCATCTGGGTACCAATTTTGGGCGTATCGAGGGTGCTAATCCTTCCTCGTGCGTAACCGACTCCCGAACCTATTTTTCTGGATTTTGTAGACCAAACTTGTTGTTTTAATAAAATCAAACCTTTTATTAAAAACAACTACCCTTCGAGGTGACCCAATCACACCTCATCAAAAAGGATTGGTGGCGACTCCCGTTTTTGTTTTCATTTTCAAAACCCAAGTCGACCCCGTTTTCCATCCAAAAAATGGTGTCAACAGCTTGGCGACTCCACTGGGGACCCAAAATAAGAGAGTCAAGCCACGAGTTGATTATTTCTTGTCTTTTTGTCGAAAGTTGAAAATGTGATTTAAATATATGATCCACTCATTGCATTTCATTTGTTTTGAGTTATAGTTTTCATCTTATTTTGTATTTTAAATTTTTTTTATGCCTTTCTGCATTGCATTGCATGACCGTTGGTCACACCTTCTTAAGTGGGAGTGAGAAGCTAGTCCTTCGTGAGGTTTTCACCTCCGTGCAGGATAGTGGATCACTTCCGGGATACATCCGTACCTATGTCTTCGTGAGATTTTCATCTCCGTGCAGCCATAGGGAAATGTATTCCCCTGAACCGAACTCGGTCTGTATGAGCTTATAATGGGTGAAGATCGAGGAATTTGCTGGTTCGGGTACCTTATCTTTAGAACCAACCCTCATATAGTGGACTTAGGAATTTAACCTAGGTAGAGCCACTCCAAATCCCTAGTATTTACCTGATTAGGTTTTTTTTTCCCATGCTTGCTTATGTTTTGTTCTAACCCTTCTTGTTGTGTTTTGATTATGATTGCATTACATTGCATTTGCATCTTAAGAAAGAGATATTGATTCAAGTTCGATTACTAAATTAGAAAGCTTGTCATGGAATACGAATTCCTTGATAAAGTGGAAAACAATACGACTTCCCGAATATATTCTGAGAAACACAAGAATGGAGATGGAAGAGTTCGTGATCCTGCTTCGTGGCCTTAGGATTCAAGGCAATTGTCTAAGAGCCTTCAACGTTCCACTCCCTTAAAGAAGCTGACGAGCCTTATGAAGATGGGCAGATGATGGATCGCGACCAAGATCAAGAGAATGAGCTAGCAATGGCATCTATTGGCGAGATTACCTCAAACATGCGGATGAAAAAAAAGACTGATGTTGTTTCTTGGAATATGAGGGTGAGGCCGTACATGTATCCGTTTTATGTAAAGGAATTTGCTTTCTAGAAAAGTTTCCTAAATGTAGTTGAATCAGAATCAATGTCTCTTTAGGCATTCATTTTATGCATTTGCATTACATTGCATTACATGCATTAAAATCCATTGAAAGAGTCTAAACGAGTAAATTTATTTCGGCTAAACTGGAAAGCCAACCGACCAAACATCCTTACGATATCCAAGCAAAGGCAAGAGAAATGGAACGAAGGTTGGAAAAATTAGAGCGAATACAGATCCAGATGCATGAGCAATTGACTGAATTTCAACAGGAGATGAGAGATCAGATGCTAGAATTACGGAGAACTGTGATAAACCAGTTCAACCGATTGCTAGCTGGAAAGTCAAAAGAAGTGAAAGACCCGGTGGTTTACTTTGGGGTTGATAATGAGGATCTTGTCTATTCCATATATTGTACTCCAACAAGTGTCTAGGTCTAACCAGATGGGCGTTCACAAGGAGCACTTTTTACTATCGGATCCCAATATTATCAGACTGGTACATCGACACCAGTGAATTGTCTGACAGGCTTAGAATCCAATTTGAGGAATGATTTAGCTAATCCTATTGCTAATCTAGCCGAAATAAAGAAGATGAGGATAGAGTACCCAAATACTATAAAGGCCCCAAGGAAGAAGGGGAATAAAAGGGATAATATAGGCGGATATAACAAGGGCCACTCAAAACCAATCACTGTGGGCATGCCAAAGACGGAGACCACCAGCCATCAGAGCTTTTTAAAGCAAAAATCTGGAGTGAAACCAGGTACTGAGAAGCTCCAGGTCACACCAATTTCGATGTCATATAAGGAGCTGTATCAAAGCTTGTTCGATGCGCATGTTGGTGCTCCTCGTTACTTGACCCCTTTATAGCCTCCTTATCCCAAATGGTATGATATGAACATGCAATGTGATTATCATTCGAGAATTTTAGGGTACTCAGTAGAGAATTGCATTGCCTTTTAACAAACTGATTGAAAGGCTTATCAGTATGGGCGTTGTTAAATTTGATGATTCCTCTAGTGCAGAAAATACACTGCCCAATCATATTAATGACGAGGCGAATGAGGTGTACGAAGAAGTGTTAGGAAATGTTCACATCAACGACGTGTCTGAAGACACAATTGGGAAGGGACCTTGTTAGATGTCAGCCCTTATGAATTCTGGAGTGTTCTAAACAATTAGACTGAAGAAATTCCTGTAGCTATCAGGGCTTATTTAGAGTAATGTTCAGAACATTTCTGTTGTTTTTAGCCTAAAGCGATAGAAATTCCTTTGTGAAATAGGCTAATGTCTGAACGTTATTATTCTAATAAAATACATCTTTGCATTCCTTTTTGAGCCAATATTCTTTCATTCTTTTTGAATAATTATTTCTGATTATTTCATTCTTTTAGATTTGCTTTCACATCATTCACTCATAATCATATAGTATAAATAATTATTCATAAATTTATTATACTTTCTTTTGTATATTCTTTGGTACTTATTATGAGTCCCCGGATATCAATTACGTGAATGACTCTGCTACAGACCCAGATTTTCCTTTTGAGCGAGGCATGTGTTCAGAGGGATCTCAAGGCTTTGAAAATGACAAAGATTGTAATTTATCTCCTGACTTGTTAAGGATGGTTGAACAAGAGGATAGATAGATCCTACCTCACAAGGAATCATCAGAAATCGTGAGCTTGGCAAAGATTAGAATTGACCAAACAACAAAAATGAAGTGAGACCTCATCAAGTTACCTCTAGAGTTCGATGATATCTTTGTATAATCATACCAGGATATGCCCGGGTTAAATGTCGATAATGAAATCTACACAACAGCACGATGTCAGAAATTTGCAGTATGAACGATGTAATTCTTTGCCGGGGCAATGCCTTTCTCGTGAAGTCAGCATAGTTTTGCCCATTTGAAGTCGAATTTTCATCTCTTCAAGTTATTGTTGGGTCCATCCTGATTAAAAAGGAAGATCCAAAGTTTTTTGTCGAAGTTGTGCCCCAAAAGGCTCAGATAAAAAAAAAAGGGAAGAAAAAAATCAATATCAAGATCAAAATGAAAATGAGAAAAAGAAAGAAGAATAAAAAAGAGAAATCTAGATGAGAAAATCAGAATGAAAAAGAAAAGAAAAAGAAAAGAAGAGGCCAAAGCGAAAGCCCGCAAAGGGCGCTTTGTGACCAAACGAGGCTTTGAGTTGAAAACCCGAAAAGGGTGACTCAAATTTTGAGCACAATGGGGCATGGACATCACCATTATCGAAGACTTCTAATGGGCATTGCTTCATTTTGAGAGGCTACTTCATGAGCCAAACAATAGCACGATAGCCGAGGTCTCAAATTAACTCAGAAGTGGACACCACGATTCGTCACTGAAGTGCCTAGAGTTGAACATCAAAAATTGAAGGAAAATGACTGAGACTTACAAGGATTGGCATGAGAAATTACTATTTGCCTTCATTGCTTGTCGAACATCTGTACCGGGGCAATAGCTTTCTCTTTGGTTTGCGGGGTTTAGGTAGTTTCACATATTGAAATCCTTTCTCTCCGAGTATTAGTTGAGCTAGAATTGGATGAAGCAGAATGGATTCAATCGCAATGCGATCAGTTGAACCTAGGAAAAATGTTAAAAGTTATTCTTCAAGGTCGGATGTACCGAAAACAAATGATACGAGCCCATAATGAACAGTGTCATCTCAGAGAATTCCACGAGAGGGTTGGATGTCGAAAAAGATCATTCCTCTCCAAAAGGATTCTAGAGGGAAATGAATGCCAAACTGAGAATGTCCCTACGTTGTAAAGAAGACATTTTTCAGAAGAGCACTGATCTTGAGTGAGATTGCTAGTCCTATAAACTCGGATCCAATCAAGAAATACTTCGTTTAAAGAAGGAGAAATGACCAAGGTGAAAACCCGCAAAGGGCACTTTGAGTCAAAAAAAAAGAGAGGCAAATGACAATGAAAAATGAAAAAATGAAAAATGGAGAGGCTAAGGGGAAAACCCGCAAAGGGCGCCTTAGGCCAAAGGGGATTTGAGTTGAAAACCCGAAAAGGGCGGATCAAATATTTGCTCAGAATAGGGCATGAGGCAACCAGAGCGATTCGACTTTTGATCATATTGCGGCATGTGGTGATCTTGCTATACCTGAATCAACAAGAAAGGATAGGCGACACCTTGGGGCATCAACAGAGCACTGTAGATCTCCTAAACGCATGTCCAGCTCAAAATGGTCTTCAGAAAGCTTGTACAGAGAAGTTCAAGCTACGATATCTGGGGCACCCAATTCTCATATTATTTGTTGTTCTTGGAATACTCTTTTCTTTTCCAAGATATACATTCCCAATTAATTTCTTTGTCATCCTTCTTTACTATTTTGATAATTTGTTCTTTCGAGCTATGCTCAGAACCAACTTTATTCTTATCCATTGTTATGACCCTTTTCTGCAAACATGTTGCATTGGAATAATGGTTAATGGACTAATAAAACTTTCACAAAGGAAGTTTTGTATATTACTCGGAAAAGTTTCTAAATAATATAGGAACCTGAAACAGGACTATCGTTTAAAGCACACCAAATTTAAAGGTTGGAGATTTGAGAAGGAATAGTATAAATTTGGACTTTCTCTTTGGATTTCATTGTCAAATGCATTGATTGAACAAAATGATAAGATGACGGGTTAATGACAAAGCTTAAATGAACAAGCAAGCAATGATCATCAGGCAATAGTCAGAGCTTACCTCGGAGAAGAGATCATTTATTTGCACATGAGTATGACACCTTGGGAATGGTGTGAGAAACTAGAATGATTTGCGTCCTGTTTCCTTGAATTGTGATAGGAGAAGATTGAGGAAAAGCCACATATTTCTACTATTGGGTTGCAGTGGGAGAATGATGGTACAAATTTTGTGTCCTAGTGGATTTCACAGTGGGGGCAATCTGACTGAAGTGATGCTTTGGAGAAGTCGGTCAAGTGAGAAGACGTTGTAGCACGTCAGTCACAAAGCCTTAATAAACTTCGAGTAATGACAACCTCGGCGGGATCATTCTCGGAAAAATAAAATTTTGCATTCATGCAAACACCGTTCACACATGTCTAGTTAGGAGCATTTGATTCATTTTGATCATTCCATCCTAATCTTTAGGCATAATTAGGTTCATTATACAGGTCATGTTTCCCAGAGAACAGATCAGTGAAGATCGAAAATAAAGCCTTGCCTTCATTAGTTGCAGTGGAGCTGGTTAAAGATAGCAGATCTTGCCTTCCTGCGTTAACAGCGAAGCAGATCGAAAACAAAGCCTTGCCTTCATTGGTTGCAGTGGAGCTGGTTAAAGAAGCAGATCTTGCCTTCCTGCGTTAACAGCGAAGCAGATCGAAAACAAAGCCTTGCCTTCATTGGTTGCAGTGGAGCTGGTTAAAGAAGCAGATCTTGCCTTCCTGCGTTAACAGCGAAGCAGATCGAAAACAAAGCCTTGCCTTCATTGGTTGCAGTGGAGCTGGTTAAAGAAGCAGATCTTGCCTTCCTGCGTTAACAGCAAAGCAGATCGAAAACAAAGCCTTGCCTTCATTGGTTGCAGTGGAGCTGGTTAAAGACAAAAGATCTTGCCTTCCTGCATTGACGGCGAAGCAGGTCAAAGACACAAACCTTGCCTCTCTCGGTTGTGATGGAGCTGGTTGAAGACAAAAGATCTTGCCTTCCTGCATTGACGGTGAAATAGGTCAAAGACACAAACCTTGCCTCTCTCGGTTGTGATGGAGCTGGTTGAAGACAAAAGATCTTGCCTTCCTGCATTGACAGCGAAGCAGGTCGAAGACGAACCTTACCTCTCTCGGTTGTAGTGGAGCTGGCTGAAGAATTTCAGATCTTATCTCTCTGAGATTACAGCGGAGCAGATTGAAGTTAGTAATCCTATCTCCCTGAGATTACAGTGGAGTGGATTAAAATGAAGGATCTTATCTCTCTAAAGTTACAGCAGAGTAGATCGCGTCAGGTCTTATCTCCCTGAGGTTACAGTGGAGTAGACCGAAGACTTTCAGATCTTATCTCCCTGAGGTTACAGCGGAGCAGATCGAAGACAGGATCTTATCTCTCTGAAGTTACAGTAGAGTAGATCACATCAGGTCTTATCTCCCTGAGGTTACAGTAGAGTAGACCGAAGAATTTCAGATCTTATCCCCCTGAGGTTACAGCGGAGCAGATCGAAGACATAATCCTATCTACCTGAAGTTACAGTGGAGCGGATTAAAATAAAGGATCTTATCTCTCTGAAGTTACAGTAGAGCAGATCACACCAGGTCTTATCTCCCTGAGGTTACAGTAGAGTAGACCGAAGAATTTCAGATCTTATCTCCCTGAGGTTACAGCGGAGCAAATCGAAGACATAATCCTATCTCCCTGAAGTTACAGTGGAGCGGATTAAAATAAAGGATCTTATCTCTCTGAAGTTACAGTAGAGCAGATCACACCAGGTCTTATCTCCCTGAGGTTACAGTAGAGTAGACCGAAGAATTTCAGATCTTATCCCCCTGAGGTTACAGCGGAGCAGATCGAAGACACTATCCTATCTCCCTGAAGTTACAGCGGAGCGGATTAAAACCACAGATCTTATCTCCCTGAAGTTGCAGTGGAGTAAATTAAAACCATAAACTTTGTCCCCCTAAAGTTGCTGTGAAGAAGATTGAGGCTACAAGTCAGAGGTTTCAGAAGTGCAGTTGAGTAGAGCGAAGCAACAAGCCACAGTGGACTGAAATAAAGCTACTTGAAGAGAAGCACTAGAGCGAGTCCAAAACAAGCGAGACCGGGCAAAGTTGGCCTTTCTTGGTCTTTGCTCTTTTCTCGTTACACGACAACGAGCAAAGAGGGACAGCTGTTGTAGGCCATTTTGCCCGGGCCCAGTAATAAACCCCAAGCCCAAAGCCCATCAAAACTAATACAAACCCAAAACAAATTAAACCCAAACTTTCAATACCCAACTAACTTAAACAGCCCAAATGGCCCAACCAAAAAAAGGAAACAGAAAACCCTAGCAGAAAACAGAAGAACCCTAGGCACCGCTCCTAGGGTCTTCTGACTTTTGGTCTTCTGCCCACCTGCTCTGCCAGCAACCACCGCCAACTGCCACCGTCACTTCCATCCACGTGCGTTGATCCCTGCAAACAAATCAAGGCAAGCGAGACAGGCATAGGCATAGACTAGGGATTTCATGTAAATCGGCTTTAAAAGCCGAAACTAAGAACATGTAAAAAGGGGGATTTTTATTTGATTCTTTTTTTTCCTTTTCGGCAAAAAAACCGAGTTTGCTGTAAAAGAAGAAGAGTTTTCTCTTCTTTCGTTTTGCTACGAACGTTTGAAATAAAAAAAAAACAAAAAAAGCAAGTTTAAAGGTTTTTTCTTCTTAGATTCGCATTTTTTTATCTCTTATTTTTTTCATTTATTTTAGATATCAATAATATAAAATAAAAGAGAGAAAAAGGAGAGAAAAATTTTACCTTTGAATTTTCCGGCCACCGTGTACGATGGCCGGCGTGACGCCGTCAATGGCGGAGGATCGCCAGAACCCTTGGCCTAACTTGGGGCCTGAGAGAGAGGGGAGAGAGCTCTCTCTCTGTTTTTTTTAAATGATGAAACTGATTTGTTTTTGGGGTTTTTTTAATATTTATAGTAAACACAAAACGGCGCCGTTTTGACACTCCTTGACCCGCGCGTCGACCCGATCCGACCCAGGGGATCCGCGTGTTTTCGCCAAAGGGGCTATTTGCGCAATAGGCCCCTCCGCTTTTGTGCAGTAGCCGATCTGATCCTTTTTGGTTATTTGTTATTCGGCCTGTGAATTTAGTTTGTATTTCGATTTGGTCCTTAGACCATGCCCCCCCTCGGTCGAAACGCAGCGTTTCAGTGAAAGGGAATATTTCTCAACAGGTCCCTTGCGCTTTAAGCATGTTTTATTTCGGTCCCTGGCCACTCCTTTCTTATTTTATTTGCGATTTTCCCCCCAGATTTTTGTTTTAAGTTCAAATTAGTCCTTTTTCGTTATTTTGGTTAGTTTATTTTTAAAATTGACAAATTTAATGATGTTGTTATTATTATTATCATTATTATAATTGCATATATATATATATACACGTCTATATCCACCATACATTTTTATAAAGGATCCATACGCCTATAATTTATATTTATTTATTTACATACTTACATATTATTTATACTTTATATACACACACTTACACATTTTATATTTCATAATTTTAAATATATATACACATATTCTTCTTACTCCTTTTTATTTTTTTTATGTATATACAAATTTACCTTTTTATTTCATAACTTACATACATATCTACACATTCACAAACATTTTAATTTTCATATATATACTTTATATCTTATTATATATATATATACGTTTTTACTTGCATGTATATTTTATGTCTTATTTTTTTATATATATATCTTTAAATTCATATTTTTAATTTTCATATATATATATACATGCTTGCATATTCCTTATTATATATACTTTATATACATATACATGTATATCCACACTTACATAAAATTTTATATTTAATAATTTTAAAATACATATATATATATATTTCATATTTCCATAATTTTATGCGTATACATACATATTTCCCTTATATGTACCTACCTTTTTATATTTTATAATTTTCATATATTTTCCTTTATTTTTTCTTTCATTTATGTCCTTATTTATATGTCCATTTTTTATGTTTTAGTTTGTTTATTTATTTATTTATTCGTTATGGTATATACATGATTGATTTGTTTTTTTTTTATTATTCATTTTTGCTTATATTATTTTTGTTCACATTGTCATATTTATTATTCCATTATGTATATTAACACCATACTTCAAAAAAGGAAAATTTTTCTAAATAAGGCAATGTTTAGCTTTTGGAAATTCGAGAAAACGTGCCCTAATGTGCTGGGTTTCGATTTTTCTCGTTCAACCAAATAGCTAAATATCCTTTCAAAAATTTCAAAATAAGGCAATGTTTTGCCATTTAGAAATTCGAGAAAACATGCCCTAAGGTGCTGGGTGTCGATTTTTCTCGTTCAACTAAATGGCTTAATATCCTTCTTAAAAATTTCAAAATAAGGCAATGTTTTGCGTTTGGAAATTCGAGGAACGTGCCCTAAGGTGCTGGGTTTCGATTTCTCGTTTAACCAAATTGCCAAATATCTTATTGAATTTAAATCCATGCCGTACGAGTTTTTTTTAAGGATCGTATTTTAAATTTCTTTAAAGTTTTCAATCTTCGACACTAAGACATTAAGTAATCATCTGGGGTACCAATTTTGGGCGTATCGAGGGTGCTAATCCTTCCTCGTGCGTAACCGACTCCCGAACCTGTTTTTTCTGGATTTTGTAGACCAAACTTGTTTTAATAAAATCAAACCTTTTATTAAAAACAACTACCCTTCGAGGTGACCCAATCACACCTCATCAAAAAGGATTGGTGGCGACTCCCGTTTTTGTTTTCATTTTCAAAACCCAAGTCGACCCCGTTTTCCATCCAAAAAATGGTGTCAACAGAATTAAGACTCGATTGAAAATAATAATTATATTTCTAATATTGTGTGTGCATTTTTTTTTGTTAAAAAAACAGAAGTTGCAAGGAATTGAAGTGAACACCATGAAACAGGAGTATTTAAGGCTACACACAGCATACATGTATGTGAATTTCAATTTTATTGTTTGTTAATTATACTATATATATAGTTATCTAACTAAGTTGAAGCCACAAGTTTAACTAAAGATCAATTTAGTTGAAAAATAACTTTAAAAAAGGGTTTTTATTTAAAAGATGACAAATAATATTATGAGTTTGCTTTTTTATTTTTCATTTATGTATTTATATAAAATCTATAAAAAAATAGTTTAAATTCAAAATAAATCATTAGGATACCCGTAGCTTCAAAACCTTAATTTTGTCATTTCAACTAAGCGTTCACAATAATTTATATTATTAAAGTTGCTATGCTTCATCATTTAAAATAAATTAATATTTTCGTCCATAATTTATCTCTAATTTTAATCAATATTAACTCCAAACAAACATAATTTTAGTATATTTAGTAACTCTCCTACAAACACAAACTTAAAATAATTTCATTAGGAGCCTAATTGTGAGCTCTAGAAACTGAAGTTTTATTGTTGTAGGAGCAAATTCTAATGGAGCAGCTTAAAAGATCTCGATTACAGGTACATTTTATATCCCCATATTAATCCAATTTTTTCTAAAGTAATTATGTTTTATATACGTGTTTGACACAAATTTGAATATTTATATAAGAGGAATGTTTCTCGATTTTAAAAAATTCATCACATCTATATTAACATATATCGATATTTGACACTTATTCTTAGTTCAAGTCCAGATTTGAACATTTGACATAAAAGGTTATCGTATGTCAATCCAATGCTTAATTACCCACTATATACATCTGAATATCTAAAAACCTCGACTTAAAAGACAAAATTATAGATACACATTAGAGTATAAATATTTACTTTTGAAAGAGAATAAGGAATCATATATGTTTAGCAATCAAATAATTGTAATTAACATTTAATACTAATGATTTCTGGTTTAATATTTGTATATTTTCAGGAACAGAAGACCGTAATGGAGAATGAAGATCTACGCAAACAGGTACGTAGGTCATACGTATAATCAACTGCTACACACATACACACATGTATTTACATATATATATATATAAGAGTAAACTATATTGTTAATCATCCAACTATTCAATCTTTTTTGTCACCAATAGTTAAATCACTAACAGAATGGTAATTTGATGGTTTTTAAAATTAGTATAATAGCAATTTTAACTCTCGATATTTATACTGTGTCAATTTATTCTTCATTCTAAAAAAATTAACCCTCAACATTTACACATTCTATAATTTAGTCTCTTTTTTTTTTGCAGTACTTTTGCTTTTCTTTGTGACATTATGTGTTAATTTAATATATTTTCGATAAAATTTAGCTGGATAATTTTATTTTTTTAGCTTTTTAAGTTGTTAAAAGGTCACACACACACAAAAAAAGTAAAATTGTAAAAAAGACTAAATTACACTACATGTAAATGTTGAAAGATGAACTTTTTAGAGTCAAGACTAAATTGACACAATGTATAAATGTTGAGGGTTAAAATCGCTATAATGCCAATTTTAAAACCTGCCACGTAATCTTTCCATTAACCATTTAATAACGGATGACAAAAAGGACAAAATCATGACAATTTTGTTACTTTTTATAATTGCGTAATCAAAAAATAAACTTACCGATAATTGAGTGATTAACAGTGTAGTTTAGCTTATATATGATATTAAGATTTTGGAGTTTGTAATATTGCATTTTGTTGATTATTGAATGTGGTTTTAAGGTTGAGGAATTGAGACAAAAAAGGAGCTCGAATATACTAGAATTGAATCCATTGCTGGAAAGAAGACTTGATCATTCACCAAATAATTCAAAGGCTGATGATAATAATAGTGCATCAGATGATGACAACCATCTCTCAGACACTTCCTTGCACTTAGGGTATGTATGTATGCATGTTTCATTTCATGTTTTCTTTTGTTCAAATTTCACTATTAGTCCTTATATTGCTCATAAGTTGTAAGTTTAGTTCATGTACTTTAATTTGGTCGTCAATTTGATCGTTTTTAGTCTTTATGCTTTTTGAATTTGATATTTCAATCTTGACTCAAATGATAGCAGTTAAATTCATTAACTAAAATAATGTGACTTTTTTATGAGTATTATATGAAAATTACAAGCTAATATGATAATATATTTTTTTATATCATATTTATGAAAATAGTATAATTTAACTTAATAAATTTAACGGTTACTGTTTGATGAAGATTGAAATTTTAAATTTTGAAAAGTATAGTGACTAAAAATAACCAAATTAAAATACATAAACTAAATCCACGACTTATACATAGTGTAAGAATTAATAATAGAATTTGACCCTTTTTTTTCATTTTATTTGGTAAACGAATCTAATATAACGAACTTAAGTAAATTTTTATATCAAAATCGAGCTCTACATTAAAACTGAAACTCGATCTAACTTGAGTCAAGCTTCGAGTCCTAGTTGTTAAATTGAACTCAAGCTTTTTTAATTTTGGCTAAAACCTCAAGAATCCACCTTTAAAAGTGAGTGCGAGTGAACTATTTAAATCATGTCTCTTAGTTTCACCTTGACGTGTATAAAAGATATGATCTTTTAAATACATGCAAAATTTTATAAACTGTTTTACATATCTATGTCAAATATTACCCAAAGGTTTTCTAGAAGAATAAGTCTTTACGTAATAGTTTACAGATCTTCGTGGTTATTGAGTAAGGATATCAGTGTCAACAGATTTCATAACCACTATGAACATGGTATTGATCCTTACAGGAAGGATACACTACACACTACGGCATGGCATTAGAGAGCTCAATTTAGGCATTAACACAACGAAATCATTAGAAGGCTACTTTTGAGATGTATCAATTCACTTGATGAGAATTTACATTTTTGATCATGTGGATTGTGTGGAATCAAGGTAGAAAAATTGGTGAGAAAATGGCCTTGAATTAACCCTTTCTAAATACTAATGCTACTTGAAACTTTTCATTTTTTGTTTAATTTATAAACCGAAACTCTAATGATTAGCATTATCATACTCTTATAGGGCATTTCAAGGGAACCTTCATAAAAAGAAGTGGAGGAGCCAAATCTGTTATTTATTTAGCATTCTACATTCACTCAGCTTTGAGAACCACAAAATTTGATGGGGGTTGAAAGCCAAATGGTACTAGTGTTGCAAAGTCTACCGTCGATGACCGTTTAGAACCTTGCTCAAAGTTTGTGAATGGTTATTGTGGTGAGGTATTTTATTTTATGATGTAATTTTCATTCTTGGTTCTGCCTGTTGTTCTAAGGAATAATATCCCCGAACCAATTTGTGCTCTCTTGTTATATTTTCTTTTCTAATGGCCTTAAAAAAAATCAGCAAGGAAGTTCTATTATGATCGCGAAGGATGCCTCCGATGGCAGCATTTCACACAGCCAGTATGGTATTTTATTTAGCGATTTAGCATGATTGGTTGATCAATCTGTAGGGATAAAATCACTAGAAATAAGAGCTGCGATTAAGAAGGGAATTCAAGAAAATTAGCGTAGCTACCTTAGGGGAAATGTGTGTGTTAGTGTGTGAGAGTAATCTAATTCCCTAGCAAGAAGCTAAGAGAGTCGAGAGATCATCAAGCGTTTAATTTTAGATTACCCTAGTGTCAATTTCTCACAAAACCACATGATTAGGCTTTTATTCGTCTTAATTAAGATTTAGGCTGTTGGCTCATTTTTAATGATAAAATCAGATTAGATCAAATTTTAATTCATGTGAATAAGAACAAAGTTTCAAATTACAAATCTAGATATGTCAAATAAAATGGAAATTTAGAGAATTTTTTTTCCTTTAAATTGGGCTAAATTTGTGCAGTGCTCATGATATTTAATAGCAATACTAAATTTATGCGTATATTCATATATTTTTCATCGGGAACATTTATTAAGCAATTTTAATGTTCTGTTATCATCGGCAGCTTCTGATTTCTACGCTTTTTTTGCATATATGTTTGCTTAACTCTTATATCGTCCTCGTCTTTAAGGATCCTTTGCTTTGTACTATATGGCATGGGTTTGGAGCAATCGCTCAACTGCAATTGTTATGCCTATGTATATGGGAATGGGATTTAGTTAAAAACGTTTGACATTTCATTGTACTATTGAAGGATGTTTGGTTGGCTTTCCTCGGTATTTTGTACGTTTATGTGTGCACTTCTCTTGTTGATGCATCGCTTGAGCGCAATCGTTGTTGTTGACACCATTTTTTTGATTGAAAATGGGGTCGACTTGGGTTTTGAAAAATGAAAACGAAAACGCAAGTCGACCCCGTTTTTCATCCAAAAAATGGTGTCAACAGCTTGGCGACTCCGCTGGGGACATAAATAAGAGAGTCAAGCCACGATTTGATTATTTCTTGTCTTTTTGTCGAAAGTTGAAAATGTGATTTAAATATACGATCCTCTCATTGCATCTCATTTGTTTTGAGTTTTCATCATGTTTTGTATTTTAAATTTTTATATCTTTTGGCATTGCATTGCATGACCGTTGGTCACACCTTTTTAAGTGGGAGTGAGAAGCTAGTCCTTCGTGAGGTTTTCACCTCCGTCCAGGATAGTGGATCACTTTCGGGATACATCCGTACCTATGTCTTCGTGAGATTTTCATCTCCGTGCAGCCATAGCTAAATGTATTCCCCTGAACCGAACTCGGTCTATATGAGCCTATAATGGGTGAAGATCGAGGAATCTGCTGGTTTGGGTACCCTTACTTTAGAGCCAAACCGCATGTAGTGAACCTTAGGAACTCACCCTAGGTAGAACTACACCAAACCTTAGTGATACCCTGATATGTATTTTTAATCTTTCTGAATTGTTTTGGATTATATGTTTATATCTGATACTAATCTTTGCTATTTTACTTTGGATGCATGACATCTCAACTGCATGGCATTTCATTACAAAAGGCGTTGATTCACATTCGATTTCTAGACAGAAAGCTCATCATGGAAAACGAATTTCCTGATAAGGCGGATAATAATTCGGTTGTCCAAACATGGTCAGAAAAAACGCAACTTGAGAAAGGTGATAGTTTGACGGAGGGATACACATCAGAATTATGGGACTTCACTTGTATCAACGTAACTTAGAATGATCTCCAAGAGTTGAAAAAAATTTGGGCTCAATGGGATGACGAGGTCAAACAGTTGTTTTGCTGTAATTATGGTGATCTGCCCTACTTGCTCGATATCAAGGTGGATGAGCATTTATTTCGAGCTCTGGCCCAATTTTGGAATTCTGCTTATAGCTGCTTCACCTTTGGGGAGGTAGACATAGTGCCTACTGTGGAGGAGTATAGAACTTTACTTCGTTGTCCAAGAATCCAAGTAGATAAAGTTTATTCTAGAACTGCCAATGTTCTCACTTTTACAAAGAAGTTAGCAAAAATCACCGGAATGAGCGAGCAATGGGTTACGGCACATATCAAACAAAAAGGGGAAAATAAATGTATCCCTTGGAGAAGTTTGCGAGATTAGATTTCGGCACACCCTGATACAAAGAAGAAAGTTGATGTCCTCGCCTTGAGTATCTATGGGTTGGTTATTTTCCCCAAAGCATTAAGACATATTGATGAAACGGTTACAGATTTGTTCAATCAACTTGATAGGGGGATTACACCAGTCCCAGCAATTTTGGCTGAAACATTCAGATCTTTGAGTGCATGCCGGAGAGCGGGTGAAGGAAGATTTATTGGTTGTGCACAGCTTCTATTAGTTTGGTTCCATAGTCACTTCTGGAAGGTGGATAAGGTTTCTTACAAAGTGTTCTCTGAAAAGTACTCTCCTTTGAAAGAATCAGCAGCAACATCAATACGTGACGATATTACTGGAGAAAGGTGGATGGCGATCCTTCAAAATCTCCGAGATGAGGATGTTGAATGGAAAGCTCCTTGGATAGTGCCTGGCAAGATTTTGTATCGATGTGGAGACTTCGATTGGGTTCCTTTACTCAGAATTTGGGGAGTTGTCGGATATACCCCTCTGCTCATATTAAGACAATATAGATCAAGTCAGTTCATACCGGCAATGCAAGGACTGACCGAGTGTGAGTTTGCTTATGGGAGTAATAACTACAAAGGAAAGATTCGAGAAATGTCCAACGCTTGGAAGCAAACTCACCGGATGAAAAGATTCACCGTTGGGGCAATGATAACTCCTAGATATCATGGGTAGCGGAGTAAGAGGATTAACGAAAATATTCTTGAGCCGAGTCGCGAAGGCAGTCAATCAATAGAGGAGCATTTACGGGTCGTCCCTTCTGAACTAGAAATATTAAAACAAGACTTTCAAGAAAGAAATGCAGAGTTAGAAAAGAAGATAGAGCAAATAGAGGAGGAAAAAATGAACTTAAAATTGGATACAGATGTTCAGAAGCTCGAGACGGAGCGATTAAGAAAAGGGAAAGCTAGGGCTGAAGAAGATCTTGATAGTTTGAAAACAGATTATAAGAAGTTGCGATTATCAATGAGGACTGCCGGGTTGGGAAAGACTTCTGAGCAGTGGCGCAAGGAGATTCAAGAAGAAAAGAATAAAGCTGATGAATGGGAAAGGAGATTCCAAGAAATTTAAGCACATAACGAGACTCTAAAGAGGAATTTGTCAGAAAATCAAAAGGAAAAAGGGGAGCTAGAGAACAGAATGACTGAATTAGAAGGATCTCTTCATCGGCACTAAAATCGGAACTCTGTGATGGAATTGAGGGCAAGCCTAAATAGAATTGAAGAAATGAAAGAAAGAACTGAAGAGTTAGAAGCAGCATTGCGAAATTGCGAGATCCGGATCGAGTATTTGGAAGCTAATGAAGACCGTCAAAATGAGCAGTTGCACTACTTTCAAAACCAAGTTAGAGATAGGGATCACATTATGGGAGAAGCTGTAACTCAAATTCGAGAGGTTGCGGATCACTTGCAAACGCTGGCAGTGCAAGCTGATATGCTAAGTGTAAAATATGAGCTGGAATCAAGCCGAGGAAAAGAGCTAGCTTCATTACTTAAGAAGATTAGAATTTTGAGCATTAGGGCAAAACCGTATATGTAATATATCTTATGTAAAGAATTTTATTTTTCTAGTAAAGTTTTCTAAATGGAATTCAAATCAGAGTCAATGCCTTTTCTTTTTGCATTCATTTCATGCATTGCATCACATCATATGCATTAACAACCATTAAAGGACCCTAATTAAATAAAATTATTTCAATTATCCTGGAACACCCTTACGGTACAAGAAAGAAAACAAAAGCAATGGATCAACAGATAGAACGATTGGAACAAACGCAGAAAGAAATACAAGATAAAATGCAAGAACAATTAGATGTGCTGGAATCTCAAAGAGCCATGATGAGCCAATTGACACAATTATTGGCTGACAAAGGAAAAGGCCCTGCTACCAATTCGGGAGTCGATCAGGAGGACCCTGTTTATCCTCCAAGTTTTGCCCCAACGAGCACTTAGGCACAACCGGATATGTGTCAACAAGGAGTGCATGTTCACATTAGGCCTCAATGCCAGGTTGACACCATGGCACCAATAAATTTTTAGATAGGTTCAGGTTCTAACCCGGGAGATAATCCGGCTAACCCTGTTGTTCCTGATTTGAATGATGTAACGGAAGCAGAAAAGGCAAGAGTAGATTTGCCGAAACAACTTGAAGATAGGTGTAGGTGGTTAGAAGAAAAGTTTAGAGCAATGGAAAATGCCGATTACCGTTGCAAAATCGATGCTAAAGACTTGAGTTTGGTCCCTGACTTAGTTCTTCCGCATAAGTTTAAAATGCTCGAATTCGAAAAGTACAATGGAACTAGCTGTCCCGAAGCCCACATCACCATGTTCTATCGGAGGATGACGGGATATATTGACAATGATCAATTGTTAATTCACTGTTTCCAGGACAGTCTGATAGGAGCTGCTGCCAAATGGTACAATCAGCTGAGTCGTACCCAAATTAGTTCTTGGAAAGATTTGGCACAGGCCTTCATGAGACAGTACAGTCACATATCGGACATAACACCCGATAGGATCACCCTACAAAACATGGAAAAGAAACAAAATGAAAGCTTCAGGCAGTATGCTCAGAGGTGGAGGGAGGTGGCAACTCAAGTCCAGCCGCCTCTACTGGAAAAAGAAACCACAATGCTCTTTATCAATACTTTGAAGGCCCCATTCATCAATCATATGTTAGGAAGTGCCACTAAAAGTTTCTCAGACATAGTGATGACTGGTGAAATGATCGAAAATACGGTAAAAAGTGGTAAAATAGATGCGGGGGAAAATTCTAGAAGACCGACCTCAAGGAAGAAGGAAGGTGAGATAAATAATGTGAATACATACAGCAAATGATATTCAAAGTCTGTCACTGTTGGCTCACCAAAGATAGTAGCTACCAATCATCAGGGCCCTCCGAGGTAGGAGTCTAATTCGAAGTCAGAAAGACCCCAGTTTACACCTATACCGATAACTTACAAGGAGCTGTACCAAAATCTATTTGATGCCCATGTGGTCTCCATTTTTTACCTAAAACCTATGCAACCTCCATACCCTAAGTGGTATGACGCAAACGCCCAATGCGAGTATCACGCAGGGACTAAGGGGCATTTGATTGAGAACTGCACTGCATTCAAGAAGTTAGTTGAAAAACTTATCAATTTGGGGATCGTAAAGATTGGCGACTCATCAGGGCCAAACATAGCAGGGAATCCATTGCCCAATCATGATGATAAAGGGGTGAACGTGATAACTGAGAATGGAGGAAGGAGGGTCAAAGCAAACGTAGCAAAGATAAGGACCCCCTTGAATGGGTTTGGAAACAAATGGTGAAAAGAGGGCTCATCAAGCAAAATTCAATAGAAAGGCCTGAAGGGGCTAGGAAGTTTTGTGAGTTCCACGCAAAAGAAGGCCACGACATCCAAAAATGCACTGAGTTCAGAACCATGGTACAGAGCTTAATGGATAACAAAGAAATGGAGTTTTATGAAGAGGTCAAGGGACTAGAACAGGGAGAAGTTTATGCTTTAGAGGAAGGATCTGCGGGGAAAGCCCAAGAGGTTAATCACCCAGTGGTTATCATTTCAAAGCCAATGAACAAAGAATCTGGAATACAAATAGCACCAAAGGTCATAATCCAATAACCTGTATCCTTTCCTTACGAGGATAGCAAAAAGGTTCCTTGGAATTACGACTGCAATGTGACAATTCCAGGGAAAGAGAGCTTGGTAAACGCTTCAGGAGAGGATGAAGGATTCTATACACGAAGTGGAAAACGCTATGATCCGAAAAATGCAAGAATGAATTTGGGAAAAGGAAAAGCCTTAGCAGTTGAGTTGGGAAAAATAAAAACAGACAAAATTGAACCGCGTGTCAATCAGCCGGTAACTGAAAATGAGGCTAGAGAATTTCTAAAATTCTTGAAACATAGCGAGTATAGCGTGGTAGAACAATTACATAAACAACCGGCTCGTATCTCGGTGCTTGAGTTGCTTATAAGTTCAGAAATACATCATAATGTGTTGATTAAGGTTCTAAATGAAACTTATGTCGCTAACAATATCTCATTGAATAAGTTGGACCGCTTGGTTAATAATATCAGTACCGACAATTTCATTTTCTTTAATGATGATGAAATACCGCCGGGGGGAAGAGGAGCCACCAAAGCATTACATATCACTGCTCGCTGCGGGGAGTGTACGTTAGCGGGAGTGCTAATTGATAATGGATCAACATTAAATGTTTTACCCCTGTCCACCTTAAAAAGGTTACCGATGGATAGCTCTCACATGAAATCATGTCAGAACATAGTGAGAGCATTTGATGGTACCGAAAGGAAGGTGATGGGAAGAATAGAAGTACCCCTATTGATTGGCCCAAATACATACGAGGTGGATTTCTCAGTGATGGATATCAAGCCTTCGTATAACTACTTGTTGGGAAGACCCTGGATTCATTCAGCAGGAGTGGTGCCTTCATCATTGCACCAGAAGTTGAAATTGGTAACAGAAGGCCGTTTAATTACGATTAACGCTGAGGAAGATATCATTGCATTAGTAACCAGTGACGCACCATATTTGGAAACAGATGATGAGGCGGTCGAATGTTCCTTTCGATCCTTAGAGTTCGTAAATGCGACCTTCATTATTGAGAGAAAGAGGATCCCAATGCCCAGCATATCTAGAGCCACGAGAATGGGACTACAAATGACAATTGGAAAAGGAGCTGTGCCTGGAAGAGGACTGGGAAGATGCCTTCAAGGAAGGATAGAGGCACCAGTGGTGAAGGACAAACGAGACCGCTTTGGTTTAGGATTTAAGCCAAATGTTAAGCAAAGAAGGAAAGAGCTGGAGAAAAGACAAGAGAGGAGGAATGCGAGTTTGAACGGAAAAGAAATTGATTGGGAACCGTTGGCTTTCCCCCACATATCCAGGACCTTCGTATCAAGAGGAACCATGTATTTTGGGCTGAGAACTCCAAGAAAGAAGACCACAGAGGAAATGTTAGGAAACTTGAACATCAATGCCATATTTGAAGAAAAATCTGAAGAAGAAAATACATCAGGCATTTATCCCCGTTGAACCTGGGAGTGTTTTAAACAATTGGACTATAGAAGAAATGCCTGAAGTTTTTAGAGCTTTTTCAGAGTAATATTCAAAACATGCTAATTGTTCTAAGCCTAGAGAAAATGAAACTTTTTGTGAAATGAAATGGGCTTATATTTGAACATTGTGATTTCAATGAAATATATTTTCGCATTTTGAGTATATATTCTTTTAAAATTCTTTTCATTCTTTCGTATGGATAGTTATCTTGGATGTTTTTATTCCAAATCATTCTTTCATTTCATTCATGACCATATTAAATAAGAATCCTTAAATTCATACATTCCCTGTACATTCTTCGGTACATATAACAGGTCCCAAGATATCAATGACATGAGTGACTCTACTATGGACTTAGAAAATCCTTTCGAACGAGATATGTGTTTAGAGGAATCTCAAGATTTTGAAGATAACATAGAGTGCAACCTATCTCCGGACTTATTGAGGATGGTGGAGCAGGAAGAGAAACAAATCCTACCTCACGAAGAGACGGTAGAGACAGTGACCTTGGAAGAGGGAAAAATGGTGAAGATTGGCACGTGCATAGCTGAAGAAGTAAAACAAGACCTCATTGAATTGCTTCAAGAGTTCAAAGATGTCTTCGCATGGTTATACCAAGATATGCCGGGGTTAAGTACTGACATCGTAGTTCACCGACTTCCTATAAAGGAAGATTGCAAACCAGTTCAGCAAAAACTCCGAAGAATGAGGCCTGATGTTATATTAAAAATAAAAGAGGATGTGCAAAAGCAATTCGACGCTGGATTCCTGCAAGTGGTCAAATACTCTGAGTGGGTAGCCAATATTGTTCCTGTCCCTAAAAAAGATGGAAAGGTACGAATGTGTGTAGATTATAGAGATTTAAATAAGGCTAGCCCAAAAGATAACTTTCCCTTGCCACATATCGACGCTTTGGTGGACAACACAGCAGGGCATTCGCTGTTTTCTTTCATGGACGGTTTCTCTGGATACAACCAAATTAAGATGCATCCTGAGGATCTGAAGAAAACTACATTTATAACATTATGGAGAACCTTTCGTTAAAAGGTAATGCCATTTGGGTTGAAAAATGCAGGGGCAACGTACCAGAGGGCCACGGTAACACTGTTCCATGATATGATGCATAAGGAGTTAGAAGTCTATGTTGATGACATGATTGCAAAATCTATAATAGAAGAGGAACATGTGCAGGTCCTTAAGAAATTATTTGTGAGGTTGAGAAAATTTCAACTAAAGCTAAATCCAGCGAAATGCACATTTGGGGTCAGATCAGGAAAATTGTTGGGGTTCGTGGTCAGTGAAAGAGGAATTGAAATTGATCCTGACAAAGTAAGAGCAATACAAGAATTACGTCCACCGTATACTCAAAAAGAGGTTAGAGGTTTTCTAGGAAGGCTGAACTCTATCGCTCGGTTCATCTCACAGCTAACCGAGAAATGCGACCCCATATTTCGTCTCCTTAAGAAACATAATCCAGGTGTATGGGATGAAGAATGTCAAAAAACTTTTGAAAAAGTCAAACATTACTTATCCAACGCCCCAGTGCTGATGCCACCTTGCCCAGACAAACCGTTTATACTGTATTTAGCAGTATTTGAAAATTCCATGAGATGCGTGCTTGGTCAACATGATGAGTCAGGACGAAAAGAAAGAGCAATCTACTATCTCAGCAAGAAGTTCACCGAATGCAAAACAAGATATGCGCCAATCGAGAAGTTATGTTGTGCCCTGATCTGGACAACTCGGAGACTGAGACAGTACATGTTGTACCATACAACCTGGCTAATTTCTAAATTGGACCCTCTGAAATACTTGATGGAATCAACCGCTTTGAATGGAAGAATGGCCCGATGGCAAATTCTCCTATCTGAATTTGACATAGTCTATGTGAACCAGAAGGCGGTCAAAAGGAGTGCGATAGCGGACTTCCTGGCTAGTAGAGCGCTGGAGGATTATGAACCAGTGAACTTTGATTTCCCAAATAAAGATTTGATGTATGTTGTAACTACAGAAAGAGATTTCCAAGAAGGTGGTCCTTGGAAGCTAAATTTTGACAGAGCTTCAAATGCTATAGGCAATAGAATCGGGGCAGTACTCGTGTCCCCTAGTGGAGATCATTACCCTTTCACTAGCAAATTGGATTTTGATTGCACAAATAACATGGCTGAGTATGAAGCTTGTATTATGGGCATCCGAGCAGCCATAGAGCGGAAAATTAAGGTGCTAGAGGTATATGGGGACTCTACATTAGTAATTTACCAACTCAAAGGGGAATGGGAAACAAGAGACCCGAAGTTAGTCCGCTATCGAAAATTGGTTATGGAATTGATTGAGGAATTTGATAATGTCACCTTTAGCTATTTCCCACGATATGGGAATCAGATGGCAGATGCTTTGGCTACCCTAGCTTCTATGTTTAAGGTGAACAAACTAGAGGATATGAAGCCTATCCAGATCAACATTTATTAGGCTCCAGCCCATTGTTGCAACATTGGCAATGAAGGGGAATAGGATGATCACCCTTGGTATCATGACATATTGCGATATGTGAAGAGTCGTGAGTACCCTGACCGTGCGACGGATAATGATAAGAAGACATTAAGGAGATTAGCCATTGACTATGTCCTAGATGGGGAAATTTTGTATAAAAAGGGAAAAGATCAAGTATTGTTGAGGTATGTGGATGCTGTTGAGGCCAAGAAAATTTTGGAAGAAGTACATGAAGGTATTTGTGGAACACATGCCAACGGCTTTACGATGGCCAGACAAATTATGAGATCTGAGTATTATTGGTCTGCCATGGAAGGGGATTGCATTAATTATCCCAAAAAGTGCCATAAGTGCCAAATTTATGGTGACAAAATGCACGCACCACCGTCACCCCTTCATGTTATGGTTTCTCCATGGCCTTTCTCCATGTGGGGAATGGATGTTATCGGGCCAATATCTCCAAAGGCTTCTAATGGGCATCGTTTTATCTTTGTGATTATTGATTACTTCACTAAATGGGTGGAGGCTGTTTCGTATGCAAATGTCACGAAGTCAGCAGTTAGCAAGTTTCTGAAAAAAGAGATCATATGTCGATACGGGATGCCTGAAAGGATCATATCCGATAATGCGCTGAACTTGAACAACAACTTAATAGCGGAAGTTTGTAGTAAGTTTAAGATCAGACACCACAATTCGTCACCGTACCGTCCAAAAATGAATGGTGCTGTGGAAGCAGCTAATAAAAATATCAAGAAAATTGTGGGGAAAATGACTGAAACCTACAAAGATTGGCACGAGAAATTACCTTTCGCTCTTTTGGCATATCGTACCTCTGTTAGGGCCTCTACGGGGGCAACGCCGTTTTCTTTAGTTTATGGGATGGAGGCAGTTTTACCCATAGAAGTTGAAATCCCTTCCCTCCGAATATTAGCTGAACTAAAGTTAGATGAGGCTGAATGGATTCAGTCTCGATATGACCAGCTAAACTTGGTATAAGAAAAGAGGTTAAAAGCTATTCGTCACGGTCAGATGTATCAGAAACGAATGATGCGAGCCTATAACAAAAAAATTTGTCCCAGAGAATTTTACGAGGGGGACTTGGTGTTGAAAAGGATTCTTCCTCTACAAAAGGATTTTAGAGGAAAATGGATGCCAAATTGGGAAGGTCCTTATGTGGTAAAAAAGGCCTTTTCAGGAGGAGCTTTAATCTTGAGCGAGATGGATGGTAAAAGCCTGCCAAATCTTGTAAACTCAGATTCAGTCAAGAAATATTTCACTTGAAAAAGGGGCACTTCAAAAAAAAAGGAGAGGCCAATGTGAAAACCCGTAATGGGCGTCTTGAGACCAAAAGGGATTTGAGTTGAATACCTGAAAAAGGCGGCTCAAATTTTGAAGAAACGTGAGGTGAAAGGAACAACTCAAAATTTTGATCAAGACGCATGTGGTGGTCTTACTATACCTGAATCACAAGAAAGGGTAGGCGACATCTTGAGGTATTGACAAAATACTGTAGATTCCCTAAACACATATTAAATGATCTTTAGAAAAACTTATGCAGGGAAGCTCGTGCTGCGATATCTGGGGCATCTGTTGTCACCTTATATTTTGAATCTTGACAAAATTTGTTGTCTTGATTAATGTATTCATTTCCAGCTTTGTTCCCCAATAAAATTCCATTTTGTTTATTGTCTGCTTTTCATCTTATCTTAGCAAAATTTGTTATTTTGATTAACTCATTCATTTCGAGATTTGTTCTCAATAACATTTTGTTTGTCTATTGCGATAATCTTTCGATGGACTGAATGTTCAAACAAAAGGAGTTTTGCATATTAATCCAGAAATTTCCAAATAATGAAGGAACCTGAAACCGGACTGTTGTTTAGAACACACCAAGTTTAAAGTACCTAAAAGGGAAAAGTCTAAGTCAGGACTATCCTTTCAAACTTTGTTGTCCAAACATGGATTAAACAAAATGACAAGATGTCATATTGGTGACAAACCTTCAATGATCACCAAATGATAAGAAGAGGTTTCTCGGAAGAGAAAATTTTGCGATTGTGCATAAACAGTTAGTATGACACCCTGGGAATGGTGTAGGAGACCAAAGAGTGTCACATTCTGTATGATAATAGAGGATCGAGAAAGGGCCAGATCCTTCTATCCTTAGGTTACAGAGGGAGAAAGGTGATTCAAATTTTGCATCCAGTGGATTGAACCTTGAAGATTACAATAGGGGCAACCCGACCAAGTGAGAGATGAGCATTACCAACCGGACAAGATAGTGTTCGGACGTGTTGGCAATAAAGCCTTATTGAGCAAGGAGCATTAACAACTCAAACATTGAAAGATCATTTTACATTCGTGCATACACATTTAGCCAGGATATTTTGATCATGATCATTAGGCATAAATAGGTTCATATAGATCATGTTCCCCAAAGAACAGATTAATGAAGATACCAGGTCTTGCTTTTCTAAGTTGACAGCAAAGTAGATCGAAGAAACCATAGATTTCAATTCAAAAGATTGAAGCGACAACGGCGAATCTTACTTTCCCAAGTTATGCAGTGGAGCAGATTGAAGCTACAACGGCGAATCTTACTTCCCCGACATTGCAATTCAAAAGATTGAAGCTACAACAGTGGGTCTTACTTCCCCGACATTGCAATTCAAAAGATTGAAGCTACAACAGCGGATCTTACTACCCTGGCATTGCAATTAAAAAGATTGAAGCTACAACAGCGGATCTTACTTTCCTAGTGTTGCAGTGGAACAGATTAAAGCTACAACAGCGGATCTTGCTTCCCCAGCAGTTAAAAAGATTGAAGCTACAATGGCGAATCTTACTTTCTCTAGCGGTGCAGTGGAACAGATTGGAGCTACAATAGTGAATCTTGCTTTCCCGACATTGCAACTAAAAGATTGAAGCCGCAACGGCGAATCCTATTTCCTCGATGAGACCGGGTAAAAATTGGTCTTTCTTAGTCTTTGCTCTGCTATCATTACACGACAACGAGCAAAGAGGGGCAGCTGTACAACCCAAATTTTTACCCAGCCCACTACCCAAATTAAAGCCCAATTAACCCTAAACCTACCAAAGCCCAAATCAGTAACCCAATTCAGCCAATAGACCCAAGCTCAAGTGTCAAATTCAGACTAGGGTTTTAGATTTTCTGAAACCCTAGCACCGCACCTATTGACCTTTGGTCTGCCATCGTCGCCGCAAACGTCACGTCGCCACCGCCACAGTCACGTCGACCACGCCACTTGCACCGTCACCTGCAAAGAAGAGAACAAGCAAACAAAGAACGCAGGCAATAGAAGATCGGCTATAAAAGCCAGCAAAATGTAACTTTGTTTTTTTTTCTAGCGATTTATGTAACGCAAAAACAGAGTAGCAAAAAAAAGAAAAACAACAATAAACAGTTTCAAGGTGATTTAAGCCTCTTGAATCCTCTGTCTTCTTTTATATTAAGTTTTATTTGAATTTATTTCTCTAAAAAATCAAAAAAGGGTCGAAAGGAGGAACCTTTCACTTGCGGCGCCACCGTCGATGACCCCTTCTGCGATGGAGCCACAGAAATCCTACGGGGTTTCGTTTAGGCCAAGCCAGAGGAGAGACGGGCAAAAGGGGGTAGCCCCTCTTTTCTTTTTATTCTCCGGCAAGGCGAAGCAGCGACGAGGCTACGGTGAAGCCTTCGTGCGAGCTCACCGACGCCGTGGCCGGGTTCAAAAGGGGAGGGGAAGCGTTTTTGAAACAGAGAAAAAAAGAGAATGATTTTGAGTTTGTTTTATTTTAACTAGAAAAAATGAATTTTTGTAAAAATTTTGGGTTTAAATAACCCCCCTAAAACGGCGCCGTTTGAGCTTAGGGTTCAGAGACCGAAAACGGCGTCGTTTTGGTCTCTGACCCGCGCGGTGACCCGGCCCAGGGGGAGGATCCGCGCGTTTTCTGCAAATGGGATATTTTCGCAATAAGTACCTCCACTTTTGTGGTGTGTTCAAGGCGGTTTCTTTTTTTTTTTTTATAATTTTGGCCACAAATTTTCGCATCCGTTTCAATTTAGTCCAGGAACCATGCGCCTGGGCCTTGGCAGAACGGCGCCGTTCGATTAATAGGGATAATTTCCTAACTGGCCACTCTATTTTTCGCGCGCATTACATTTTGATCCCTTACTCTATTTTATTTTTTATCTCGGCCCTGAGATTTCGTTTCCATTTTAATTTAGTCATTTTTTTGTTTTTTATTTCGATTTTTCCCAGTACTTTTGTTTTTATCCCTATTTAGTCCATCTGTTTTATTGTTGTATTTTATTTTTATATTTATTTGTTTACTATTATATTTTTATATCATATTGTTATTTTTGTAATATTATTACTTATTATTATTATTATAATTGTTCTTATATATATACGTGTATTTCTTTTTATATATACATATATGTTTCTATATATTTACATACATACTATCTGAAATATATATATGTATACATATACACTTACTTTTTTATAATTTATTTATACACGCATATATTTATAATACATGTACATATTTCTAGTTTTTATAAATAATACATATTTTTACATATATATGTTTTTATTACTTCTATTTTCATAATTTTTATATATACCTATATATATAAATATTATAATGTTATTCACTATTATTGTTTCATTTGGTGTTAATTTATTTATTTATTTACATGCTCATTATTATTTTTATTTTATTTAAGTGTTTTAATTTTATTTTTTATTTACTTTTATTTGTTGATTTCTTTTCATTATATATTTGCCATCTTATTTATTTATCTTTTCTTATTTACTTGTGTTATTTACATTATCATTATTATCATTATCTTATATTTTACTCGAATTTATCAAAAATAAAATTTTTAAATTAAGGCAATGTTTTGCGTTTGGGAAATTCGAGAAAACGTGCCCTAAGGTGCTCGGTGTCGATTTTTCTCGTTCAACCAAATGGCTAAATATCCTTTTAAAAATTTTAAAATAAGGCAATGTTTTGCGTTTGGGAAATTCGAGAAAACGTGCCCTAAGGTGCTGGGTGTCGATTTTTCTCGTTCAACCAAATGGCTAAATATCCTTTTAAAAACTTTAAAATAAGGCAATGTTTTGCGTTTGGAAAATTCGAGAAAACGTGCCCTAAGGTGCTGGGTGTCGATTTTTTTCGTTCAACCAAATGGCTAAATATCCTTTTAAAAACTTTAAAATAAGGCAATGTTTTGCGTTTGGGAAATTCGAGAAAACGTGCCCTAAGGTGCGGGTGTCGATTTTTCTCATTCAACCAAATGGCTAAATATCCTTTTAAGGAAAAAATTCAAAATAAGGCAATGTTTTGTGTTTGGGAAATTCGAGAAAACGTGCCCTAAGGTGCTGGGTGTCGATTTTTCTCATTTAACTGAATAGCCAAATATCCTTTTGATTTTCAATCCATATCATCCGAGTTTTTTTTTAAGGATCGTATTTTATATTTCTTTAAAATTTTTAATTTTCAACATTAAGACATTAACTAATCAACTAGGTACCAATTTTTGGGCGTATCGAGGGTGCTAATCCTTCCTCGTGCGTAACCGACTCCCGAGCCTGTCTTTCTGAATTTCGTGGACCAAAACCGTTGTTTTAATAAAATTAAATCGTTTATTAAAAACAACCGTTTTTCAAGGTGATCCGATCACACCTTATCAAAAAGGGTTGGTGGCGACTCCCGTTTCGTTTTCATTTTAAAAAACCCAAGTCGACCCCGTTTTTCATCCAAAAAATGGTGTCAACAGTTGTGATTATGGATGGATGGATCATCACCAATTTTTCAGAGCATCCCTTATTTTCTCATGCTCAGACCACATGTATGGTAGTTGTGATATGTTATTTGATCATTTTGATAGGCTAGCTATCTGAAGCTTCAAAGCTAAATGTGTCACGGTGGGTTTTCAATCATTCTTTATATGAAGATTCCCTGCTATGAAAGGCTTCAACAGTGATGTTACCAGTGTTTATGATAGGGTAAGTAGAGGTTGTTCTTCCGGTATTCCCCTCTTCTGTTGGAGTTGTAGATATGATTTTTTATTCCTTGGTTTTCTTTTACAGGCATTTGAATCCATGGAAGAAAAAGAATGGTGAGAAAATGCCCTAGGAGCAACTCTTTCAAAATACACCTAGTACTTGAAACTTTTCAATATTTTTTGTGTTTAATCTTAAGTTGAAACTCTAATGATTAGCATTCTAATGTTCTTAGAACAAACTTCAAAGGATAGTACAGTATTGCTTTTTACATTTTGAGATTGAGAAAATGTTGCTCATATGTTATTATTATGGCTAGGTCTTTTCCAAAATGTGGAAAGTATATAGTTGATCAGGGATTCAAATAACAGAACGTTTTCAGAATAGCGGCCGTTATATAGCGGTAGCGCCACCGATCGAAACCGCTATTGCTAAAAATAACGGAGGGAAGCGGATTCACACCGATAACGGTGGATAGCGGCTGCAATTTAACGGATAACAGACAATTGCGGCAATAACGGGCCGCTATTCTCGTTATTCTCCGTTTCCGTAAATTAAAAAAAAATCAAGTGCTATAGATGGATGGTGATTCTGGTGAATGAAATATTGAAGTGAATAGTGAAAAGTGAGAAGAAAGACTGAATCAATGTACTTGATAATAAAACAAAAGGCAAGGGAATATATTCCCTCCCAACCTGCAAAATCGATCAAGTTTCAAACTTTCAATCAAAACAAAGTAAAGTAAAGTAAAGTAAAGTAAAAGACTGAAAGTCAATTAAAAAATCAAAACTCACTCACAAATCACAATACAAGTCAGTAAGTCACAGACTCACAAACTCACATTTCACAGAATCACAAGCAAACGAAAAGGCAAAATCTATTTCTTCATTCTCCATATTTCGGCAAGGCAAAAAACACAGCCACAGGGCACAGGCAGCAAGCAAAGCAATAGATCAAGTAAGTAGAAAACTAACCCAGTAAGTAAAGTACTTGCATGTCTTGAATCTGCAACATAGAGTGATTTTTTGAGATTTTTATCCCTAAATCTATATTCTACACAAAAAAAAGGGGGTTTAAAATGTTTTCGGCAATTTTTGACCACCGTGCACGGCAGCGCCGTCGCCGGTGAACGGCGGCTGCCACGGTGGCCGATGGCCGAATTTTGGGCAACGGTTGAGAAAAAAGAGAATTGAGAGAAAAAGGAAAAAAAATTATTTGAAGAATGGCTGAAATGAAGATTCTGAAAATTTTTTTATTTAAATAGGCCTTCAAAACGACGCCGTTTTGGGCAGGCCACTCTGGCACCAAAACGACGCCGTTTCGGCCTAACCCCCGCACTTACCCGACCCGTTTCCTAGGATCTGCGTGTTTTTAACGGAAGGGTTAATTACGCTTTTAGCCCTTCCTATTTTTTATTATTTACAATCAAGCTTATTTCTTTTTTAATTTTGTCCTATAATTTATTTCGTATTTCAATTTGGTCCACCTTGAAGCTGTGCGTTTTGAAGGATGGGGATTATTTCCCATTTGATCCATTTTTGTTATTTGTGCATTCAATTTGGTCATTTTTCTTTTTATTTATTTCAGATTTGCCGCAAATTTATGTTTTAAGTTCGATTTAGTCCCGTTTTTGTTATTTTTGCTATTTTATTATTAAATTAATTAATTTAATATTACTATTACTATTATTATTTTTCCTTTTTTATTTTATTATTTATTTACTTGTTATTATTACCATATTATTAAAATTTAATTAGTTTTGCATTATTATTTCAATTATATTTCTTTTCATATTTATTTACCTAAATATTTTAAATACATTTATTTTATTATATCATTTTATTTATCTATATAGTATATCCTTTCATATAATTTTTAATTTTAAGATTTTTATTATTGTTATTATTATTATTAATACCATCATCATCATCATCATCATCATCATCATCATCATTATTATTATTATTATTATTATTATTATTATTATTACCATTATTATTATTATTATTATTATTATTATTATTATTATTACCATTATTATTATTATTATTATTATTAAATTGTTTTACACAATATTTATTTATTTATTTCTATAATATTAGGTCTTTACTTTAGCTTTAACTTTTGTTTACTTTTTTTGGTATTATATTGTTGATAATATAAGTAATGAGTTGCTTATATTTCTAAATATAATTTTATGTTTCTTATATAAATAAAAATAAAGCATGCCACCACGTGAAGAGTTCCCGACTAAAGGATTGGAGGGTGCACCAAGTAATGATATAGGTTGGCACTTTGGAACTCCAGTGCCAAATGCGAGAGGAAGTATCATCTGTAAACTTTGTGGTAAAGTTGTGAAAGGAGGAATAACACGATTTAAAGAGCACATTGCTCATAAAACTGGCAATGTTGCACCATGCCCTAATGTTACTGGTATGTGATACTTTATTATTATTATTAAATGTTATTGTAAATTTATCAATAAAGATTATATATAATTGATAATAATATAAAGTGTGAATTATTTTTATTTTATTAACAGGTGTCATTAGAGAAAGTATGATGAATGTACTAAAAGAAAGCAACACAAAGAAAATAGACAAAAAGAGGAGAAAAGATGAATTCTTATCTCAATTAACAGAAGAGGAGGATGAGCACGAGGGATTCATTGATGAGGTTTCTGCTATAAGGCAAGCAACTCGAGAAAGTATCCAATCACAACACGAGTGGCATAGAAGGGAAGAATTCAGACGAAGTACTGGTGGTTGGGATAACATTTATGAAGAAGGGCGATCTTCTCATGGATCAGCTAGAGAACATAATAGAGAAAGAACAAGTAAATCTATTCCAGGTGAGTCTGAGTTTACCTTAAGGGGAGCTATACCTGAATTGGTTAGAAGTAAAAGTTCAAAGCAACCAAAGGTCAATGACTCTTTTTTAAAGAGTTTTCGAAGGAAGATAGGTGAAGCGGTATCTAAATTTATAATATATGAAAGACTTCCTTTTCAATTAGCAAGCTCTCCATGGTTGTATAACTTAATTCAAGTGGCAACAGAAGTTGGACAAGGTGTAAAGCTCCCAACACCTTATAAGGTTTCAGATGTGTATTTGGAGTCAGAGTATCAACGAGTTCATGATTGGGTAAATGTACTAAAGACTCATTGGAAAGAATTGGGTGCAACTCTAATGTGTGATGGTTGGACCAACAGTTTGAATCAAATGCACATCATTAATTTTTTTGTTTATTGCAGTAAAGGAACCATTTTTTGGAAATCGGTAGATGTCTCAAGTGTCCGTAGTAGAGATGCTGAATTCTACTACCGTTTGTTAGATTCAGTTGTAGAAGAAATTGGAGAAAATTACATTGTCCAAATAGTGACTGATAATGAGGCAGCAATGAAAGCTGCTGGAAAAAAATTAATGTTGAAAAGACAACATCTATATTGGACCTCATGTGCAGCTCACTGTTTAGATTTATGCCTTGAAGATATTGGGAAAAAGCCCAGTGTAGCAAAAGTGTTAGATGAGGCAAAGAAAGTGACTTGCTTTATATACAATCACATTTGGACTGTTGATTTGATGAAGAAGTATACACAAGGGAAACAAATACTTCGACCTGCTCTTACTCGATTTTCAACTCATTTCATTCAACTAGAAGAGATAACAAGACAAAAGCAAGGTTTGAGAGAAATGTTTAATTCAAAGGTCAGTATTTTATAATTAGTTAATATAATTACTTAAATATAGTAACCTTTAGTGATTTTATTAGTTCCAAATAATTTAAATTATATTATTTTAAAATTTTTCTTATGAATATATAGGAATTTAAAGAATCAAAATGGGGAAAGCAAAAGTCAGGGCCTGCTTATGAAGCCAAAAAAATTGTTTTGGGAAAAGATTTTTGGAAAAAAGCCAATGACCTCATAAAAGTTTATGAGCCCTTAGTAAGAGTATTGAGACTTGTGGATAGCGATGAAAAACCAACGATGGGCTTTATTTATGAGGCTGTTGATAGGGCTAAACGAGCAATTCAACAAAATTGTCGATATTTCACAGAGTATGAAAAGATTATTGACAATAGATGGAATTTTATGCATTCCGACTTGCATTCAGCTGGTAAGATAAAATGTTTCATATAATTAAAAACTATTTTTATATTTTATTATTTTAAGCTTTAGATTATTATTATTTGATGATATTCTTATAAATTATACTTAGGTTATTTTCTCAACCCTCAATTTCAATTTGGGATGGAGCATTCTGAGAATGTACTAATAGAAACATTAGAAGGTACACGATCAGTAATTGAAAGATTAGAACCTTCTATGGATACTCAAGTCAGAATGGTTAATCAGGTTAGATTCAACTACTATTATTTGTAACTTAGTTAAATCATTTGAAATAGAATTTTTATTTTTATTTTTACTCTATCTTTTATTTATGCAGTTGTTACTATTTAGAGATAAACATGAGACATTCGGTACTCCACAAGCACAAAGAGCTTGGAAGCAAATGAATTCGGGTAAACAGTTAATTAAATTATTTAATTTAATTTATATTATTTAATTATATTGTACATTTTAAAGTTATTTTGAAATTTAAATAATATTATGCAGTTGAGTGGTGGATGATATACGGCACATGTGTTCCCGAATTACAAAAATTAGCAATTAAAGTGCTTAGTCAAACAACTTCAGCATCAAATTGCGAACGAAATTGGAGCACATTTAGTTATATTCACACCAAGGCAAGAAATAGGTTAAAGTATAAAAAACTTGAAAAACTAGTGTTTACCTATTATAATATGAGGCTTAAGATGAGGCATCAACAAAGAATGAGCACTGATGATATAAATGCTAGTTTTAATCCTATCAGCCTTGATTATATCTTTGAAGATGTTGATCCACTATCAGAATGGCTTCATGAGAAAGAGAATCCATTGTTAGATGGTGAAAATGCCGGTGTGTTGCCTGTGGATACCTCTGATGATGAAATGGATGTTGATCAATCGCAACAACAATTTTTGTCTCATTCAAGTTCTAGTTCAACTCCAAGTCAGAGTGGCGATGGACCCGATGGTGGTGGTTTAAGTCCAATTGATGAGGATGATGGATATAGTGGTGATAGAGGTGAAATTCGGTATTCTAGTTAGTATGGAGGAGAATATGGGGGTGGTACCACTGGTGGACATTTTCGTGACAGATCAGAGTTTGATGGAAATATGTTTCCTGAACCTAGGAGAGATAGAAGTGAACCTAGAGCTCCATCAAAGGGAAAAGGCAAGAAGCATACTTCTATAGGTTCTTCATCTGGTAGTGGTAGGAGATCGAGTTCTAGTAACCTTGGGTATAGTGATTCATCTACTAGCACTCAAGGTTTTTATCCACCAGAACAACCTTCACATGGTTATCCACAACCATATGGTTGTTATCCACCATTTCCTAATTATGGTGTGCCATACCGGCCTCAAATGTATCCTCCTCCACCAATGTATCACCCACCTCCACCTTTCATGTATCCTCATCCTCAAATATATCCTCCATATCAATTGAATGAAAACCAAGGTGAAAATGTTTCTTTTTTTGGATATATTTTTGGACAAAGGCCAAGAGAATCAAGTCAAGAACGCTCCCAAAGTGAAGGTGAAGGATTTGATCTTCCTCGTCATTCCACTAATTGGTGAAAACTAAATCGTGCCACTATCATTATTTGTAAGGTATGTTTTTTTTTAAAGAAATCTTTTGTTATTGTTCTTAATTTTGATGATATTAAAACATTTAAAATAATATATATCT